>NC_079371.1:3832500-4132500 GCF_021018895.1 Seriola aureovittata
CTCTATCCTCCATCGGCTGGTATTTTCTAACGGTCTGTGACAATAAACATCGAGATAAACCTCAACAAATGATTAAACTGGCTTATTTCATTTAGCGGGCGGTTGGAGAGAGAGAGTGTGTGAGTGTGTGTGTGAGTGTGTGCGTGTGTCTCAAGAAGTGAGTAGTGTAACTCGCGGTGAATTTAGAGGTCACTGCCACAGGAAACTGGGCGTCTACTGCAGCGACATGACTGACAGCTGAATGTGTTTGTAGAAGGATTAGGAGGCAAGAGGTGGACCTCCGACACAAAGCCTGTACACTCTGTTAAAAAAAAAAAAAAACTAAAAATAATAAATTTGGGCAAAAGTCATCCCCTGTGTGGAAATACAAACACTGTGGTAAAATCAACAAGTGAGAAAATTAAGCAATAAATTGTGAGCAAGGGAGACAAAGAACCACGTAAATAACATCTACAACCAAATCTAAACATGTTTCAATGTAAAATCTTTTTCAAAATCACCAAAGGTAAACATCAAATTACTGTGCCACTTATTCCAAGATCCAATATTACTGCCTGTGCTTATACTGCTGATTATTATTGTGTGATTTTATTGTACATGCACGTGTGTGACTGAGTATGAGGGAAAGAAAAAGAGCATGGGTTCCTCTAAACACAACCCTCACTGCAATCAGTGTCTGACTTCAACCACGATGAGACCATCGCGGTTTCTCAGGGAGGAGGAGCAGAGTTCACGCTCCTGATTTTAGATCTTGACAGGATCCACAAGAAAAGCTCAGTCAGGATGAGGAAAAGATATTTGCCCAATTCTTTCTGTCCCTGCCAAGGATAACACCCAAAAATAAGACGAAGGGAGTAAGAGGGGGAGAACCCAACCATGCTGCACATTATCTCAAATTTAAATATATATTCACTCTGCAGTTCACCTCAGACCAACGTGTTGATCCTTAAGACGAGACATCTGTGGTTTAAAGAACCAAAAACCATCCCAATGTAGTTTTACATCTCCTCTCTGAGGCTTCTGTTTGGAGCTCTAGTAACAGGTCAGTGAGCCAATCAGAAAATAGGAGGCTCTGAACCTCTCTTCTGATTGGCTGACTGAGTGATTGAATAAAAACACAGCAGATTTCTAGTAAAACACTCAGAGAAACCAAATCCTGCAAAGTTTGGATGGTGGGTCCATGTGGGCGGGGTTTGGGGCAAGGCTGAGAGTGGTGACTGCTTTGTTGTGACATCACAAAGTTACAGGAAGTCCTGACGGCTGGTTTTAAGGCTCAGTTTCTGAATACCAGACTGAATACTGCAACACAGTGCGACATCATCGGGTCAAAAGCTGCAGCGGCCAATCGAAGACATGTAAGCATACATTAATTACATGTTGTATATAATGTGGAACAGCAACTGGTTGCAGCTGTGATAACTTTACAGTTGAGAGTTGTTGTTTTGTTTCGTCGCCATTTTTGTTTTTATTGATTTTAGTTTTTTCACTGAATCAATATTTCTCACAGGAGACAACAATAAAGGTCAAACATTACAAAACAACAGCAAAATTATCGATATCCTAATGACAAATTTCATTATTTTGTTTTATATTAGTGCTAAAAAATTTGTCTTCAGCTTGACTGACATTAAATTTGGAGTTGATGATATGTTTTAATTTGATGTCACCGCACAGATGCTAATAAAGCGTATAATCCTTAAACGCAGGTGAAAATTGAAAATCAATAAAGCTGTAATTGAAGGGGTTTTATGCAACAGTCTTAAGTTGTTTGTTAAATTGTTGTTTTTCACGTCCGTCACTGACACCGTTGCCGTAAACTGGATGTCTGTGAAACAACACCTTTTTAAGCATGTGAATTACTACCATTCACCTTACAGGGCGATCACCAGTGTGTGTCTGTTTACACACCGTAAAACATGAGCATACCAGTCGACCCGGAGACGGCTGAGAACAGAGCACGCAACAACCAACCTGTTCAGAGCAACACGGAGCGATACAGGCCGAGCTGCAGAAGCACCGAGGTCGCTGCTCTAATTACAAAACAGCCAAAACTCCTCAGAGACTCGTTTTCCCATTAGCCCCCAAAACAGGAAGAGGAAGGGGGAGTAGCCTGTGTTTTATTACGATGGGCCAGATAACAGCAGACCCCTTGTTTATATGTTTCTCACCTCTCTAATCACAGCCCGGGGGAGGAGAGAATTATGAAATTCTGAAGTATAAAGGGTCAAACTGTTCTAACATGAATACACCCAGAAGGTGTGATTTTTCCTTTTTTGAACTTTTATGTGTCGCCCTCAAACTACTTACGTAAACATGTTGTCTTCAGTGGATGATTAATTTGCCCCTTTGGGCCAATTAGCGATGGTCATGTTATGTTTTCTTGTCTGGTAATTGTCAGGCCTACACCTTTAAATAATAATGTTGTTGTTGTTACATGCATCAATCACTGGTGTTTGAGATAAGACGCAAACTACTGGTCACACTAACTAACAAACAGTTAAACAATCTTTAAAATAATAACCATCAAGCTGAATCAACTTCTCTCAAAAAAGTCATCGATTGAAGTGAAACTGCAAATTCAAATTTCAATTTTGGCTTCTTAAGAAAATTCAGAATCAAATGTTCAAATGCTTAAAAAACAAACAAAACTTCAATACTTTTCTGATTAGATTCCATTAGGCCACATTTAAAGGAAAACGATAGAATAAAGCTGCAGCAGAAACTGACTCATCACACAGTTTGAAATATCAGGCTTCTGGAGAAGATAGATAACAAATACTACCAAGATGGAGTGAGCACAGAACCTCTTGGGTTTCAAAGCTCTAACAGGACAATCAATTGTTATTCTAGCTGTGATTGTGAGGTGGAGAAAAAAAAAGGCCAGTAAAGAATGTGGCTGTGTGATTATCCGCCAGTTGTAAAAACCCAGAGAAGGCCCATTGGCAGCAATTAGTGACGCCACGAGAAAAGAAAAGCCATTTCAGCCCAAGACAGACTTCCTTGTCTGTTCTGTCATGCTGTCATCCAATAATACCCAGCTCCCCTTGCACCGTTTGTCTTTAAGTACTAAAACTTCTAATCACCTGTTTTTAAACTCTATTAATACTGACCATAAGAATCTGATCTGTTCAACATCTTTGATCTGTGTTATTAAAACCACACTGAGGTTGCTGTAGTTGATAACAAATGATGATGTGACATTTTTATAATAAGAGATGAAAAAAGGATGAGCAACACATTTGCTGAGGAGTGAATTTTTAGAGCAAGAAATCTCAGAATAAGGCGAAGTAGCATATCAGTAAAACGCCATCGGGCAGATGCAACATGTATTATTACATTTACAGATGCATTGATTCAACTTCTTCTCTCCTAAAAATGATTCCAAAAGCTCAAACTCAGGGGTATCTGTGAACATCGACCACCAAGCTTTAAAATCTGTGTCTCCTCATCGTGTGGAAATCACTGATATAATATGAAGCAAAGGGCCAGTGTGAAGCTGAAAACGGAGCAGTCAGTGGCCTCTTATTACAATTAATGTGAGTCATAATCAAATCGTGACACTGTCAGAGAAGCTGCATTTACATTACTGTGGTTCTGTCACGTCACGATTCATTTAAGGTCAACATCGATGACGATACCTTCTCTAAACTGGTGCATCAAGAACTAAAGTCACAGTTTTATTCATGATCTCTACTTTCTGTGTATTCTGTACTGCGACCTGTCATGGCGTCATCCCTCAACAAGATTGTCAACAAACCTTTTAACGTGAACGAACTTTACGCTGCACTAGGTCACACAATAGAGAGCGAATCAGGAAGGAGAGATTAAAGTACATTTAGCTCCAATACTATCAATTTTCTCTGTGCCCCACACATCGGTCCTGGTCCTGAAAGGCCACTTCATCCAGATGAAGGTCTTAGGACATCATGAAAGGGCTCCACTGTATCGCACTGTACTCCATTGAAATGGATCAGTGTTCAGCTCTAATGAAATCCACAGGCTCTCATTCAAAGCAGGAGGTGAACTTCCTTAAGATTCCTGAATAAAACCACAGACAACAACAATGTACAATATTCAGCTCAGGTTTTTGAGGCAGGGCATCTACTGTTTTACTGTACAACAAGTGAGCCGTGAAGGGCTCGGTGTCACACATGGCTGCTGATGGACACCTTGGCTGTGGTGACTGAAACTGACCTCTCAGCTGCAGGTATCTGTAATCAAACCCTGATAACACACCTGGTGGCTTCACCGGTGCAGTGGTTCCTGTAGAAGTGGGTATACTCTTAATTTAAAAAATAAATGCACAAACAGTGACATGTGACACTGAAATGTTTGCACATTGTCACTTAACTTCTGCTGCTTGACTTCAGGTTATGAAATCGACATTAGCCACAGAAGACATGCAGGTTTTGCATCAACACTGTCCCACAGACTGTAGGTTTAGACAAATACACCATTATGTATTTTGAGTGAACTATTCTCCCGCTTCCTTACTGTCTCTTGGAAAAGCTGAATTGCAAAGATCGTGTAGCCACCATTTGTCAAGGGGCAGTTTGCAAACATCACTGGTCCTTCAAAGGCCTAATGCATGAATATAAGATATATTCAACCAACCTTGTATGTTCTGCACTACACCAAAGGGGACCACTAAATCTGCACATTGTCACTGTATGTCTCCAGTCGTTGCCTGGGGTGAAACAGTAGTTCAATAGTAAACACAATTTGCTTCCTACACCACACTGGCAAAGAAGACAACAGTTAATTGGAGTTTGAAACTATCAATAAAGTTCAGGCTGGACGGGTTAACTTGCACAAATAAGTTGCAAATGCAGAATAATGGTCACTGTCGCTGCTTTGACCAAAAGCTAAAAGAGTATAGAAAGTTCATCTTTGTGAGGCTCCAAGCTCTTTGCTTGTGGCCGAACCACAAAGATCCGGACAAATCAGTTTCCTATGAGGGAGGAACTGCAGGGAAGCAACTGTTTAAGTGTCTGTAAGAGTGTCTTTTACGCGCAAATGTTCCTTATAAAGACGATCGACTACCAACTCGCTAACTCGTTTTCAAAAGCTCCTCAGGCCGGAGCTTGTTGTTGTGTTGCATTTTCTCTCCTACCACGTCGTATGACGGACAGATCGTTCCATCCAATCACCTGCCAAGTATCTTTTTGAAAGCGCTTGCCCTTTTCCCAAACAGTTTCCAAAGAAGCCGTCCCAGATGGTTCTGTGTATCAAACCATCTGGTGCTGAAAGAGTTTCAAACTCCAAAACATATAGGCTACACAGTAATCTGGAAACAGACATAAACAATCATATATGAAGATTTGAGCTATGACGGGGCTGCAGGGTTAAGGTCAACTTTCTGCTTTGGAAAGCTGCGCAGGTATGAAAGCCCTGATCTCAAGTTACAATAGCTTAAAGAACAGTCCTCAGCTTTGGTGGAAAAGCTGTAAATGTGGGTTTAGAAAGGATGAGAACGGGTAGAGGACTCACCAGGCCAGCGATGGGTGTCGGAAGTCTGTTAATTTTCTTCACCAGGCCGGGTTTAATGGAACTCAGCAACCTAACAAGAAGCCAGACAGGGAAAACGACATCACAAGCTGAATTTGAATTAAAAAAAACAAACAAGTTACAATGTCTTTAAAAACTTGTTTTCATGACAAGTTAGGGATATTTGCAAAGTTGGAAGAGAGAAAAATAACTTCAGGCAAAAGAGATAAAGAGTGTGTGTGAAACGGAGAGTGTGTGTGTCTCTTCAGAGAAAGGAGGGGGGACAAAAAGGGAGTCAGAAACATTTCTGACGGTCCCACAGTAGCGTCTGGAAGGTTAATAACCACACAGATCCTAAATCAGAGAGGAGAATCACTGCTGCTCCTTCCAGCCCCAGGGAGCTGTTAACTAGTTCCAGTGTACTTCATATCGCAGTGACATACACATGTGAGGAGACACGTCCTTCTGCTGTCAGACTGCAGTACATTCCTACAAACTCTACCAGCTTGTCAGTCATGAACAAGCAGTTTCAGCGTTCCCGCCTCTCCCTCTGTCTCCAGTTTCATCTTTTTGTGTGTGTTTTCATCGGAGAGGACACTGTAACGATTCAGCCCTGTAAAAAGGAAAAACCCACCCTCGGATACTCTTACACTATTAGATATCAGCGGTCCTGTGATGTTCATGGCATTCCAGCAATGAAATGCTGTCATTTCCCCTTTTAAGTGAACCCTTTTCCCTTCGTCTGCCTCATCTACTTCACCTCAGTTAGAGATTTCCTGCTTTATGTTTCCCAAAATAACTTTCAACAACCCCAGGAGAAGGCTGCTCTCGGCACTACACACAGTATGTGTAGGTGGGCAGAGCGAGCAACAGTGAAGACAATATTTCCTCTCTTGAAAAATGAGAATAATGCTGCAGTTTTCTTTTTCTTTTTTTGTTCTTCCCCCCACTCCAAGTTTCTCCCTGTAGGACAGCTGAGCATCAGTACAGATGGTTTTTATTTACAAAATAGATTTGGAGAAAAATCGATCAGTGCAGTTTTACTTGAGATGGAAATAACTCAAACATTAAAACCTTTTCTTTTATTCCCTGATAATTAGATCCTGGAGAGCGACAGCACCTCCAGATGCTCCGTGATATTCCAGAAATTCCAAAACCAGTCGGGACTCTGTTAAATTGGTCCTGATGTCTGTATTCACAATAAGGACAGTGTAAACACTGGGCTTGTGTAAGTGAACTTGGCACAGAGGAATGCAGAAGAGAGAAAGCGCGAGGGTCCGTGTGTGTTTTCAGTCTCATTTCGGCACCTCAGCTCGTTATTAGTGGGAGGACAAGAGTTCAAGTGTCACACTGGAGGACAATTCAACAGGACGCCAGTCTCTCTGATCACTGAACCGCAGCGTCGCAACAGCTCCGCGCAAGTATGAGAGGGAAAACCTGTTTGACCGCTAATGTCAACTTCTAATTAAGTGTAGTTATTCTAGGTTTGTTTTCCTCAACTTCCTCTGAACTGTCAGGATGTAATGATACTGAAACGAACACGCTGAAAAATGCAGAGCCTGAATTGTATTTAAATGGGTCACTGCTGTTAATGTAATAAAAATAAAATTCAGGAAGAAAATTAGTGAGTCCTCACTCGACCTATTTGCGAAAATAATGACTCGCCTTGCTCGCCCGCTCACAGATCTTCCTTTACAGCCTCTTTTTAAAAAAAGGTACTATATGAAGGTTTTTGCTATCGCTACATGGCCAACGTTAGCATCAGATGTTTAATTACCTCAAAGAGTCTAGAAGAAACGATGCGAGTTCGGCATCAAACTTCATTCCTTTACTCACCAAGAGCTGTCTCCAGCAATCAGCCAGGTGAATTTTAACTCTTGTTTTGCTTCTGTTTCTATCACATCTTTTCTTCTACTGAAGTTAGCATGCTAACAAGCTAGCCCCGGCTACTTTGTGACACTGAGTCACTGGAGCATCCAGTCCTCAGTCCAACCTGAGGGGATGAATGAAGTTAATGGCTGTATTCTACCCCAGTGGTTATCAAAGTGGGTTCCTGGGGGTCCTCAGCAACAAGGGCAATAATTTATTCTCACTACAACTCCATCCATAAGCAACACAATGACAGAATGTATGATTATGTTGGTCACGGGTTTCAAAGCCTTTCTATTATAAAAGATCTAAAAGCAAAAACCTTATCACACGGGGGTCTGTGGTCATAATTTGTCAGTTTTGGGATCCTTGATGTGAAAAAGTTTGAGAAGCACTGTTCTAACCCTCTTGTCTTGTAAACACATCAATAGTTCAAGCTCTTGGCAAGCAACCATTAACACCATCATCACCACCAAGAAACCAGGCTTGGTGGCAGAGAAAACTTGCATATAGCACCTTTAAGTCACTATGGAAAACCGAATTATTTCAAAATAAAATCATGGTAAGAAAGCTTCATTTCCCCCAGGAGAATAAGAGCAACAAAAATAAAAGCTTAATATACAGAGAGTAAACAATTTACATACTAAAGATAAAAATAAGGTGGTAGTCAGAACTTACTCGCATAGCAGTATCCCATTCTCCAAACCGCCTCTGAAATCTTTGTCACCGAAACATCTTCCTGTCACAGCCTACAGAGAGAACAGAAGGAACGAGTTAACAAAATATGACACCGAGAGGATCGAAAACAAAAACATCATTTCAGTTTCCAAAAATCTAACGCCTCAACGCACGAAAACCAAGAAACAAGTGCAACAACCTTTATCGACACTCCTCTCACGTCTCTCCTTCACAGTAAATCCCGGGAGTGGTATGGAGAGGAGCACAAAGAGCTGCCGTATATCAAGTCTCTCTCTGGTTAACAGTGCTAAACGCTAACAAGCTTGACATAAGCCGCAATCATCCTGACCAAATGGCTCTTGCAGGCTAATGTGTTGTGACAGGGGATTTATCGGGCAATAGTTGTTCAGACCCTCTGAGGAGGAGAAGCTGCCTGTTTGCATGTATTTGCATGACTATAGTGCATCGTCAGGTATGCATGCTCATTTGTGGACAAATATTACAAAACATATAGATGAGTCTTCTTAGCCGCGAGCTATTTAAATGCACAAAAAAACCCTTGGCAGCATACCTGAACATGTGCCAAAAAAGTACAAGCTTCAGTTGCAGCATAGTTTATTAAATTGCTGTTTTCTGCTCATGGTGTTTGAGCTTCAGCTGAAGTTTATAACCTTTCGCCTTCAGTCCTGCGAGTGAACAGGATCCCACATGAAGACACACACACAAAAACTTTTCAAGTGCAAACATAAACACCAACAGTGAAACAACTGCCTCCCACTCAAAAAAATATCTGCTGTTTCAGCACTTTTAGGACCAAGCCCACTTAAAATCCATTTATTCACACAAACACTGGCAGACATGTGGCCATAAAAAAGGAGGGACCCCTTTTGGACTGCCGGTCTGGAAGCCAAAACAATTACAAGATTAAATTTCCTGAGAGTTTCTTTTACATTTATTTGCACAGCTGTGGTGAAAAAAAAAAAGCGGGGAGCTGTAGAGCGTCTGGGCCGGCTGTGCGTTTGTGTCAGCTTCTTGGCTCGTCGTGGAGCCTGGACCTGTTACAAAAGAAATGGACTGCTGTATGTCAGCATGTAGGCCAACGGTAGGCCTCATTTCTGCCGCTGAGGTCGCAGTGAGGCGTCATGTTTGGTGTTATGGAGCTGGACAGACAGAGAGGCAGATAAAGATAGACAAACAGAGACAAACCAAAAGTGGCACAGACTTTCTCTGTGTGCTGACATTTAGTTATTCACGGCCACCATTCCCTACTGCGGCAGCACTTGTGAACAGGACTTTGTGCGCCTGCTGCTAAACGGCACGAAAGCGATGAGTGAAGCCCGAGTGTGAGACCTCAAAGTCTGTCTCACAGTACGAACATATGGTGCACAAAACCCACGTTCTACGATTTCAGTATCTGAACTTGACATGGAGGAAGACATTATATCATCTGTTGAATTAAGCATCAACGGGCAGCTAGGTGTCAAACTTCAAAGGCAAAGAGGAAATGCTGCTGGACAAACAAAGACACTGCATTGATTTCTCCATCTGCTCCTGACAATACATTTATATCTAAAATAATATAGTTTGACATCTGTCCACAGGCAACACACTCTGCCCAGCGGCTCCTCTAAAGCTCAATAGTCAACACCCTTCATCTTGTTTGCTGATCTGTACAAAAACCAAAGAATAAAAACATAACTTTCTGGATTTACAGAAGCATGTGATGGAGTACAGGTGTCTCTCAACACAGGCTACGCCAAGTTCAGACTCTTGTACTTGGTTGAACTCGACATGTTTAAAAAGTTTAGTCCAGACTCCCGTGGACGTGGGGACTGTTTGCAGTTGGAACAGCAGCGTTCTTGCCAATATCAGCAGCTCAGCTGGGTATTACACTTCAACACAATTGTTCCTGACTGTACTGTGACAAAATAAAATGGGAAAAATAGTAGTGAGTGTAGTGAAAAATACACTACATAGATAAAAATCTAAAGAAACCCAAAATGGACCGCACTGACTCTGCTCCTGTTTGTTTATATTTATTCTAGTTTTTATTGAAATGTAGTGGTATATCTGAACATATAAGAAACCCACTGTTGTTAAACTGTCCAACAAATCAAGTATTTATTATGTACTCAACTTCGTCTTCCCAGGAAAAAACTGGCAGCAACTCTCTCAACTCTGAGACCAAAAATTCATCAGATAACTGTCTCACTCGGCAGGTGGGTTCCTCACATCTCAGTACTTGGTCTGTAACTGATGACATTTCACAAGTACAGAGAAGAACGCAGATTGAGAGAGGCCTTGTCACTTGGTTGGGTGGAGTCACTTCCTGGAGTCTTGTTGTCATTTTAACCTTTGGTTTTGTATAGATTAAACATAATGTGTTAATTACTGATCTTTAGAGGTTCTGTTCGGTGGATTTTGTCAGCTGTTTCCCTCCTGTTTTCAGCCTTTATGCTAAGATAAGCTAACTGGCCACTGGCTCCAGTTACATATTTATATGCAGAAGTGATAAAGGTGTCAAACTTCTTCTTCTAACTCGAAGTAAGAAAGACACATTTACAGTCTGGTAGAGCTAGTCTAACCTTAAAAGTTTATATATGTACTATTTAACACAGGCAGCTTAATGTCGCTAGACTGCAATTTATCAGTTAACAGAGAGAGCAGCAGGATTCATAGTAATTATCTCCCTCCTCTCCTACCTCCTGCCTTTTCCACTGAGCTTCAGTCTAAAGTTACTTGGCCAGAAAAATGTCTTTGGCTCTGCCCCGTGAGGTTTAACTTAATCAATATGATTAATTCTCTCTGCAGATCTGCCACACAGGAATAACTTGTGAAATAAAAAAAAGGTGGGGTCTTCTGTGTGCAACTGTATGACTATATGAGAGCAGACTGCAGATCCAGCTATTAGTCAATAATATTTCCACATTTTATTCACTCAAGAGCGACATTTCCAGATCTTATGTTACACAGTGATATTCTGTGGTCTTGTACATGAAGGAAAAATAATCCCAGATCTACTCTCTAAGTATGCAATCCCAGGATTAATACATTACAGAATATCGTTCCCTGGTTTTGCTCATAAGAGAGTAACTTCTCATGCTCTGATCTCAAGATTCGGCGGCCTAGATACTTTTATATCTGCAGCTTAAAAAACTCTGCAGCTGAGCAGATGACCTTGATTTAGGTGCTCCTCGATAAATGTGTCAGATGGATATTGGTACTGTGCTTTCTAAAGCCAGATGACCCTTTTACTTCTCTGACATCTAGCGGTCACCGTTTACCCAGAACCCCCTCGCCACGCAACAAATATGGTCAGGCTTTGATCATGTCTTGCTCACGAACATAAAATCGGAGGAGAGGAAGAATGCAAAGGTTCAACCTGTGTGCTTTGAGTTACAGAACAGCCTCGATGACAACTAGGTCAGCTCCTCACCAGCCTTGTTAATGAGTCTGAGTGCACAGGGAGATTATAGTGTCACACCACCTTTACAAAGATTGGTGTGCAGTTTGAGGGCAGAGATCAGAGTGCAGCAAAAAAGGGAGAAAAACTCTGTAACTCTTCTGAATAAAAAATCCTTACGGCAATAAATAAGGCTTAGAGGTTTTTCTACAGGTGGTATTACGACGTTCCAATTGGAAACACAGAAACTGCTCATACTCATAATTTCATAAGAAAAATGAAATTATGAAACCTCAAAATCTGTCTTCTGTATTTGAAATATTTTTTCCACATCCAATAAATCCCAATCACTGGCCTCTGGTGGGCCCGAACCTCCTGGTGAAACCCAGTGTCTCAAAGGTTAGCTCTATTAATATTCTGTCCTATGGGGCGCATGCACATTAACATAAATTACACACTTCTCTTCTGGCTCAAGGCACAGAACTGAACTGTAGAAAGTGGAAGGGATTCGCTTTTCACATTATCTTGCTGCTCTCTGGCAGCTGACTGCAGAGCTGCTAAGGACCGTGATTCATGTACATCTGCTGCTCCCATAAGTATCATCCTGAGCTAAAGAGCACACGAATCTCCCGTCCGAGCCAGAGGCAACGCTCAGTTTGAGAAAAACACATAATTGAGCAACATGTAATGCAGACCTGATACATTTCATTGTTATCTTTTTACAAATCAAATTAAATTTATTTGAAGTGTTGACCCATAAGAAGATATATATTTGTGATTTGAATCAAAAACCATCTCAGTGTAGTTTTACACCTCCTCTCTCAGGCTTCTCTCTGGAGCTCTAGAAACAACAGGACGGTGAGCCAATCAGAAGGGAGGAGGCTCTGAGCCTCTTTTCTGAATGGCTGATTGTTTTCTGAGCACTCTAATAAAAATACAGCAGATTTCAGGTAAACCAAATCCTGCAAGGTTGGATCGTGGGTCCAGGTGGGCTTGGGGCGTGGTTGAGAGTGGGGACTGCTTTGTTGTGACATCACAAAGTTACAGGAAGTGCTGACAGCTTGTTTTAAGGCTCAGTTTCTGAATTCTTTGTGCATTTCTCTGTGGATACTTCCTTTTTATTATTAATGTAGAACCTAGACTTGCTATATAATCAAACAACACATGGAAATCTACCTTTATACAATATGGGACCTTTAGGTGAAACTTAACCAGACCCTCCGGCACTCACTGTTAATGTTACATCAGGAGACTGATTGGCCGGTGGGCTTACAGCATATGTGTAGAGCGCGTTAGCTTGCTGACTAATAAAACCTCCTCATTCACAGAAAGAAGCTACAGCTACAACACTATAAAAGTTTAGGTAGCAGATTCCTTTTGCATGCAAGGAAGTGTTGTAGGTTAAGTGCACAGTGTACAGAAAAAAACATAAAGCCATTTGAAGTGGCCATTAAACACTAAATCAGAAATCCCAGCAACCTCATCAGCATCATTTCTAGTAAAGGAAGTAATAAAATACGCACAGATGACCACCAAGACTAATGTATTACCATTTCCTGATCACAAAACAAACATTCGTACAGGAAGATTAAGGTAAGAAAGAGTCTCAGATAGAATTTCAAATTTTTTTTTTTAAAAAGACACCTCAATGGAAAGATGCATCTGAAAAACACTAGACAATTCTGCATGTGTTTTCAAACCACCGTGGGGTCATATGAGGGAACTCAATTAAAAAGAGGAATGTGTCGCCTTTGTTGTTTTCAGTGGAATGTCGCCTGCATTGTTTCACAAACAATCAAAAGATGCTGGTTGGCTTTTCTTTTCCTTTTTTTCCTCCCTCCTTTTCACTTCCTTCCTCTTGGAAACCCTTCATGTCCAGACTGAAACCACTCTCATGGATTCTCATGTCCAGAGCAGCCATCACTATCACCACAAAGAAAGGAAGTCTCTGTTGGTTTAGAAATGCATGAATGAACTTTGAAGAAGCAAATGTAGCTTTTTGCCAAATCCTCTTCCCCTGAGGGAGAAGTACTGTGTGAATTTTATTTTTTTTGCTTTGATGAATTATAAAACAGAAAAAACCCCAATGAAGTTTTAGCATGAAAACTCCCAGGAGACATTGCTTTCATGTTCTGAGAGATAAAACATCAATGTGATGAGAAGAGACTCCTCTACAGTGGAATCACGGACCACAGCTCAAAGGACACTCACGTATCGTTGCCACTAAAAATACCAGTTTTTCGAACAAGATACAGCTGAAACACTGGCACCACGTTTCAAGTCACAACAACAAGCAAATCAAGAGCTTTCCGTCATGACAGTATCAGTACTCCATGTCTGAACTAGCTTAATGCAATCCCTCCACCCTGAGGGCCTTCCAAGGAAAACAGATCTATGGCACCGCGGCGGTAATCTCAGAGGCCCCGCATTGGACGGCTACCTGTCCCAAATTAACGACCAATAACTCAAGGTTTTGCAGACAGGCTGGTTTCCGTGACTTGGGGAAGTAAAACACTACTTACTTCAAGGCCCTGAGGCGAAGTGCGATCAGCCTGTTAAAGAGTTGACAGCTGTGAGCTCAAGGGCTGGCAAACATAAACAAGAGACATGTGCTCCCAACCTACAGGCTCGCCTCACCGTCACACGCCTGCTCTACAGACAAAAGCCTTCTACTTTACAAGATGTTGTCTTAAGGGTGTTGCATAATCCTGACCGAATCCAACGCCCTGCGTCCAAGTTCAAGAACACATGTAAACACGTCTTCTGGCCTACAGCTAATAATCTCATTAATTCAGTTTGGCAAGAGAACTTTAATCTGTAAATGCTTCTGGTTTCCACTTAACAGTGCAAAAACAACAATGTGCAAACCTGGCCATCCAGTAACACTAACTTCATGACATGAGCAGGAGGAACAGAGACAGACAATACCACTGATGCATCATTTGTATAGTCTAGTGTCTTCTCCCAGCAAGAGAGACTGAACAATAAAACCACTCAAATTATTCTATATTGCAGAAACTAAATCAACACAGAGACTCAGACTGAGCCGCTGCGTCTTCATCATCAGACGAAAGATAGAAATCTTGCCTTTGGCTTTTTGAGAAGTCGGATTTGATGAAAAAAAGAAATGTCCCAAGACAAACAAAAGTATTGAAATTGGTAACATCTGACTCTTCATATGGGGATGGGATGGGGATGGGGGGGGGGCTCTGGCTGAGAGTCCCCTCAACTTATGGAGCCTCAACAAGTTCAGCCAAAGGTCATGAGTGGTATCTGCCTGCGATCAATCATCCAGACCTTTTCACAAGCGGCCACCGCTGCCACCGCTGCGGGGATCCTCTATTGTGACTGTGGACTGTTTGCTCTGCGCTCGGCGTGCTGGCATGTCGGTGGATGGACTGAGGGAGGGACAGCGGAGAGTGGGGAGCTTGTCAGCTTCTTATGTTTTTAAGATTATTTTGTGGCCCTTTTCTTGCCTTAGACAACAACAGTACAGGACATGCAATCAAGGTTTTCAGCCTGATATGTATCCTAACATCTCTTCCACCCCCAGTTTTGTATGTTTTATGTTTCCTAGAATACATTACAAATCAATACAATAAGAAAATACAAAACATTTGAGCAAATAGTGAAATAGTGAATCCAATGTGCATCTATTTTGATAAATAATTAGTTGTTTAAGTCATTTTTTTTTAAGTTAAATGACAAATCTCCTTAAAGATTTGCTCCTTTTCTCCGATTAATTTGTCTAATCTGAGTCGTGACCTTGTGTTCTGGGAAACTGTGACCAAAGAGATCAAACAATTCATCAAGAAAATACATTTTTTGATAATGAAAATCATCTCTAGTCGCAGCCCAACATAAAATTGATTTTCCATCTCACTGAAGTCGCCCCTGAGTGAGACAATCTGCACCTGTTTACTTACAGGAGATCAACAGAAATGATCACACAACATAAAGATGCTACAAAGACATTACAGAAATACAGGACATATCATTGGGGATTTGCTGTACGACACATTCACAGTCAAACAGTGAGATACAAATGCTGTTAGAAACTCTCCTATCCAGACAGCAGGCAGATGCACTTAAGGCATCTGGGGCCAATGTGGGTCTGGAAAACAGAATAGCTTGTGTATCTTTTTCCTCCTTGCCTAATTTTAGCATGCATCATGAGGTTTCCCTGAGTTGGCAGAGCTTTTATAAGATTTGGGCTAATATCGGATCATGCCCCTAAAGCCCGCATGGCAGATCACCACTAAATCACTGCAATCAGTTGCAGATCCAACCATTCACCATGTCCGACTGATCTGGAGACCGTGACGCCAGCGGTGGAGTAAAGCACATTCACACAGTCTAGAGACAAATCTATGTGAACTCTGACTGGTATTTATTAACGGATGCAAACACAAAGATTCACGGACCATCCCATTGGACCACATGTATAAAAACTCTTCACTCACTCACTCACCCACCCAACCACCCATCCACGCGCTCACAGACACACCAGCACAGACGTTTGATGTCAGCGTGTGTTTACAGGAGGCCGACTGCAAACATCCCAGTTTTTATTTTGGCGGGAGCTGAGACAGACCGCTGCGAGGAAGCAGCTGAATTCTTAAATCAAGCGAGCTGAGCTGGAACCACAACGAAGTCGCTGCCCAGGCCAGAGACAATGAACAAAAGGGTATTATGAAACAGGGATCATCACAGGTAATGACAGTTAATAGAGCATAATTGGCAGGGTATTATAGAGTGGAATCAGCACTGGACCGCAACAGTCCAATCCCAGAACTGGACCACGGCTGCTGAGGGGAATATTTATGTGGTGATTTGATGACAGCCTCCTAATTAGTATCAATCTGTTGTGATAGATGACCGTGTTTCACAGACTAAAACTTGCAATAGCTAACATCTTGAAAGACCACCTCAAAGGATAAGAGTAATGACCTCTGTCAGAAAAGTAGACCTAACATTAATTCAAAAAGGTATTCAGCTACAAAAGGCGTCATACCGTTTTCTAACAGAAAGACAACATAAGAAAAATTATGCATGGGACAGAAGGTTATGCAAGACCTTTGTACTGGATTAGCACAAGTTTACCATTCACATGTGCCAACCACTCGCTGCAGGCAGCAGCAATCAATTAGGTTGATTTGTGGTCGTGGAGAGCACAATAAAGGGAAAGGAAGACATAAATAAGTGTGCTGGTCAACAGTGGAGGAAAATCACTCCGAGCCAGATCAGTTTAACACAAGTGCCATTTTACATTGTTTCCAGAAACAACATTTTAAGTGAACACTAGCAGATTCTTTGTCAGGAGTTTATAGTGTATTCAAGTTTTTACAATATCTTACAGTGAATAATGTGAGGAGCGAGCTCGACTCTGGATTGACTCCTTTTCAAATTCCTCCCTGATTTTCATGTATTAAAAAACACAAACAACAATTTCGACTGTTGCGCTTTCGTTTTAGTTAGAAAAGCACAAATGTTCCCAGGCACACGGCGAATCCTGTGAGAGTCATCTGGCGTGGGAAACCTTACACAACCCCCCGATTAGTCATGTACTGCTCCCACTCAGCGAGACGCACTGGTTTCATCTGAGCAGAAGCTTCATTGTATTTACATGTTGGACTGTAACTGTCATCTGACACTCGCCGGGAGCAGCTGATGCCATGTTCTAGGGCTGCAACGATCAGTCAATAAATCAATTAGTCCCCCCAGAGGAAATTAATCTGCAATTATTTTGATTATAAAATCATTTTTAAGGTCATTTTCAAACAGAAATGCCAAATATTAGATGGATTTTACATCCTTTCCTTGTCTTACATAATAGTAAACTGAAAATCTTTTGGTGTTGGACTGTAACTCGAGCAAAACGAAACATCTGATGACGTCCCTTTGGGCTTTATTGGTTTTATGGACCAATAAAAAATAATCATCAGTGCCAGCCCTTCTGTATTCAGTACAAAGGGGCAGGAAGTTCAGGTTCTCACTGAGGATGATGATTGAGGTTAAAGGAGCTATTTGTAAGTTTTGTGCTAAATAGCTAACGTTAGCATTAACAGCTGTTTACTTATCAGTCTAGAATAAACCTTGTGAGTTCAGCAACAAACTTTATTCCTTTACTCTCCAAGCGCTGTCTCCAGCGGTAGAAAGCAATGCCAATGTTAATTCTTGTCTCTATCACATCTTTTCTCCTACTGAAGTTAGCATGCTAACCAGCTAGCCACATTCTCTGGAAGCAACTCATTGCAGCCTCCAATCTGCCCTGAACACAAACATTACAAATAGCCCATTTAAACCAGTGACCCTCTGGTTACTGAACAGTCTCACTAACAGCTGAAGATGAATGCCGTAAACACAAAACACCAAAGCATCCTCTGGCCTTATGTTCAAGTTTATGCAAAAAAGACACTAGATTCTGATTCTGTTTGCCGCTGTTCATTTTAACCACAACTAATGAGACCGCTTCTTCTTCCAAAGCAACAGAGAAACATTTTAAACAATCAAGGAAAACAACACTCACTGTCACGCTAATTTGGAGACGCTGAATTAACAGCATCCCTGGGACCACTTGCCTGTCAGCTGCACCGGCCTGCAGGAACACATCTCCCCAGAGCGAGGCTGTTTTCAATGTCACACCTTGTATCTGTAGAGACTAGCCCACTGTTGACCTGATGGAGCTCTGAATGAAAGTCCGTCTGCTGTTTGTGTTCACACTGTAAATCTGGAGACCACCTGGAAGTCTGGCCCACATGTGGCTGAATTCCCTCACTACAATATGTCACTGTAGACCTTTATTTAACGGATGAAAAAACACTTCACTCTTTCAACACAGACAGAAAGAAAATATAAAAATAGAAAGTTAATATACTCTCATATGTTCGATATAAAAACGAAAACAAAACATGGACAGAAGGCAGACAAGATGAAATACTGCAGATGAAATATTTCTAAGGTGGGTTTACTGTTCTCATTTTACAGTGTAGTGTGTATTGCATATGTTGTTATGATTATTAAGACTGCTCTCCATGATGCAATTATTCTGCAGTTTCGTTCATCAGTAAACTTGCACCAGGGCAGAGATGATGTGATCCCCTCGAGCTCTTGTGTCTCCTGTTGTTTTGACACGTACACATCAAAGCGCTCGACTGCCAGACCTCATTTAAAGGTGACAGAACCAGCTTATTATCACACAGCCACACAGCTTTGTAGCAGCGTTTGCAACTGTACATCACAGCTGACGTTCTGGGGCTGTGTAGACTCCTTTATAAACCCTTCTGAACATTCACTAGTCATCTGCGGAATCATCAAATAAAGAAAATAAAATAAAATATATATATACAAATCAAAATTAAAAATCAAAATCTATATTAATACTGTGAAAGTATCAAAGCCTCAGTCCACAGAAAAACGAACACAGCCTGTATTCAGAAACTGTGCCTTAAAACCAGCCGTCAGGACTTCTGTAACTTTGTGATGTCACAACAAAGCAGTCACCGCTCCTCAGTCACGCCCCAAGCCCCGCCCATCTGGACCCACCATCCAACCTTGCAGGATTTGGTTTCTCTGAGACCTGAAATCTGCTGTATTTTTATTCGCTTACTCAGAAAACAGTCAGCCAATCAGAAGAGAGCCTCCTCTCTTCTGATTGGCTCACAGACCTGTTGTTCCTAGAGCTCCAGAGAGAAGCCTGAGAGAGGAGATGTGAAACTACACTGAGATGGTTTTTGGTTCTTAAAACCACAAATATATCTTCTCATGAATCAACACTTCAAATAAAACAGGAAAAGTGTAAAATATGGAGCTTTAAAGACAAAAGCTGCCATAATGTTATATCCTTTGTTTTTGTTTTTTTTAAGTATAATGTACATTAGTGCTGGCTACCCTGTCTGTAGCGCTGTTCCATGTCACTGCTGATAAAATCCATGTTCCGTTCTCGAGAAACTGATCAAGATAACATTAAGTTTTTATATCCAGTATAATGCCGACCACTTATTCTTATCAACCCCTGCAGACAAACATGTCCGCAAGCAAAGCAAGTCCGTCACCTGCTCATGATTAGGAGGAAAATGTGCACACCACGCAATGTACGCGCACGCACACACACACACACACACACACACGCACACACACGCACACACACACACACACGAGCAGAAGCTGTCATATTCAACTAAACACTCTGTGACAGTAATTCCCAAAGACAAGCGAGGAACTTGGAGTTGGAGAAGTTTTCCAGACTTGGCTCAGCCTTCGCCTCTAACTTCGACAGAGCGATGAATCAAAGGCTTCTTCTTCTCAAGAGAGAGGAGAGCCATGTGACGCATCAATGCTAACAATGCTGCAGTGACACACAAGTTCAAAGGTCAAATTACAACTCTTTGATTCTGAGTTTCTTTGTCTCTCTCTCACTCTCTCTCAGTGAGAAGTGGAACAAACGAGCTACTGCTAATTCTCATTTGACACACGTCATTCCAAGGATGTTGAGAGTCACCTTTGAAAAAGAGTAAATTCTTACCCTTTACTGCATCAATCAAACTTTAAAGATATAGTGTCGGTGTTAAAAGAGCCTTGCTGTTACATTCCCCCCCATAGGTGAATGTAATTATATGCATGTAAAAGTGTTTATTTCCTTTCCTGTTCCTCAGGCTCTGTGGGCCTCAACTCCTGGATCCTCCCTCCTCGTGTTATTGGTTAGATCTGAGGACCTGCAGCCGACAAGTCCGGCCCATCGGCTTATTAGTTCACCTGCCGCGTGCCGTTTCCTGCCTGTTAAGAGCTATGTGTTTCAATGTTAACCATGGCTCCCTGGTAACCTTGAAATATCTATTTAGAGACTTTTCGTTTGTTGAATTTCAATTACAAGTTCTACTTTGATTTACTGCTTGTGTGATTTAACCTGTACGTTGTAAATCTTTCCAAGAGGTTTCAGCATTGTGTTGTTTGTGTGTAGTTATGGTTGTTATGTTTGTTGTTTGGGCCTGAGCTCTCCCTGAAATTAAATTTATGCTTCACTTTCTGGCAATAAAAGTTTGAGATTCTGAACAAATGATTCTTCAAGTTCCTCCTCTAGCTTTATGTTACTCCCCTCCCCACTAAACTGTTTTTGTCCCCCGTTACAGTCCCTGGAAATATACAAATATAACATCCAGTTTCTGCCATGTTACCAGCCAGCTGCATTCTTAAAAACAGCAGCAGCTATCTCTTTAATATCTCCGATTGTACGAGGCCATACAGACGCCGATGAATGCAATCGATCCGCCTTCTAAGGAGTTAAAAGTTTGTACTCTATCACAAATCAATTTGAAGACCAGAAGAAAATATAACATGTTTATTCTACATTTAATGATTCTGATGAGCAATAACAAATGACAAGATGATATTTTAGGAGGGAACTTCCATTAATTATGTGACGTATTGTATAAAATTTGTTCACAAAATGTTCATTTTAAGCACCTGAGTCCCTCTGGGATTCCAGCACGGACAGAACTTTAGGCGTTTGTTGTTGTTTCAGTGGTTCACATCAGTCTTTGACCTTTATTAGATTTCTAGGTTTTGGCTACAGACGCAGTTTTTAGTTCTCCGCTTCCTTTCACATGAAAGATGAAAAGCTGAACGGCCTCACGTCAGCGTTCACATACACTCATCGTTTGAGGATGCTCAAAACTAAACAAGAAGGTCAACTTTCAAATGTCTCCAGAAATAAAGCATAGCGGTTTCATGTCGAGCTGTATATTTCTTTTTTCTTCTCCACATTTTTCTGTTGATCATCCTCACATAAAAAAATAAATAAAATATACCGATTCAGGATTCAATTGTGAAGCAGTAGCTGGTATTTAAAAGGACATGTCTCTAATAGCAGGTGGAAAAGTTACGGCTGCATAGATGCATGAGAACATAATATATAACAACGAGAATAATAGGGAATAATAGTTTATTGAGTGAAGCAAAGACCTAAAGAATTTTTTTATGAGTGCTTGATTCTGAGTTCATGGAGACGACATTTGAGCTTTGAGCATTCGTGATTAAGAAACGTGATCAGAATGAGGAACGCTGCACTAAACATTTACCTTCAAGTACAGTACATTTTTAAAAACATATAAACCTACAATTCTGATTTTCATCCATTAATTGTTTCACTCTTGACATTTCCCCGACTCCTTAGTTTGGAGATACGTGTCGAGTGCAGGTGGGAGAACAATCAAGCCTTCGACTTTGAAGAGACTTTTCCGTCTAAGACATTTATAGATCAAATAAACTTGAAAAAAGAAAGTCTTCCTCTCATAACATACCACAAATTTTATGGTAGGTATAAACTCCAGTGCTCGCTTGACTAAATAACTTTTTTTTAGTCACCAGGATTTTTATTAACAAACGTTTTTTATGCATTCTAGCTGGTGTCATGTACTGAAAACATTCATCTCTCCCAAGACAAACTGCCGCCCCTCTGTGGGGGTGATGAATGGCTCTGACCCCAGTTCATCCTCTGGTTCATGTGTTCACAGACAGGTTTCTTCTGCTGCCAATAAACCCATTAAACCTCAGCAGTGGTTCCTGATTATTGGAAACTGCAATTCCACAAGAGGAGAAAAGAACTATATAAAGAAAAATAGGTATTTTTTTCTGTTTATACTCATTTGGATAAACTTCCAAATGTAAGTATTTTAGCAAGTTATTTCTTTGCACTATATATAAAAAAAAGAGTTTAATTTCATCATTCATTCATTCATTCATTCACAAGACATAGCTGAAATTATTCCAAAAATTTCAAACCTAATCCGCAGCATCAGAGGTTTTCTTTATGAGTCTATCGCGTTGTGCCTGTGATTATTACTCAATGAGGCTAAAACAGCTTAGTAAGCGTGCCACACACTCCCACCCCTGCAGCCATTCACATTCACATGCCAGACAGTGCCATTTCTACTCAGGCCTGCCCAGTGCTATTGTATATTTATCTGTGGGTAAGAACAGGGTGGGCTACAGGGAGCGGCCAGAGCAGAGCAGAGCAGAATACGTTCAAATCTGTAAAAGCTTAAAAAATGAAATGCAGTTTTCTGACTTTGCTAACAAAACACCGTGGCCGTGTCACATACAGTGGATCTTTACATTCAAACCGTACAGCTGGCATTCGGACAGAGGAGACGGCTTTCTTCCAAACTTGTTTTCCTAAGAGCTTAAACAGTCTGAATTCCGTCCCCCCGGTTCCCCTTCCTCAAGCCTCCCATTCCCCTCGACTCTCGATAAGTCCCTCTGATTCAACAAGCCGAATTTCCTGCCACTAAAACGGCCTAGCCCTGAGCTAAATGTTGGTATTCCAGCCAGTCCGTCCCATTTCCACCCTGATTAGATGATGGAACAATGTTTGGGTTCTAGATTAACCCCACTCCTGGCCCCCCATTGGCGCTACTCACTTCCAAACCCCCCCCCATTCCCTCCTATGTTGTTCTCCCCCAATTCTCTTCCAAGCTTTGCAGGGCCTTGAGCCCACAAGGAAGGAGTACTTAGACTGAGGATGGCTTGGCAGCTGGGGTGAATAAAGTGGAGGGAGGGGGACCTGTGATGAGAAGGACGAAGGAAACTTTGACTCGGGGTCACGTGAAATAGGGTGTGGGGGTGAAAGGCGGGTTGAAAATGATTACATTATCCTGTTTTTAGCAGCAAGGTGATGCTGACAGTTGTGACTTTCCAGCCAAGTCATTTACCATTTCATAAATCTGCATGTGTGTGAGTGTGTAAAGGAGTCGGGTGGGGGGAGCAGTTGCAGTCACACTTGATGCTATTCATACGCCAACACAGCTCTGCAGCCAAGGATTTGTATGTGTGCATGTGTGTGCGTGTGTGTACAGTAGGCATGAAATCTACTGTGACACGTTGAAAATGAAATCTATGAAACTTGCAGTAATTACTTATGAACAGTGTATTATATGCGATTCAGCAGCTCCCTTTCTCCAAAGCACAGCTGGGAAAGACTTACTAGTATCAAGGGTTTGAGATATGTCGCCCCTAAGGCTGACGCTTGGGGTTCGGTGTGAGGCTACGACTCTGGAATAAAACGTGGCTGAAGGTGCACTTGGAAAGATTTTTATATATAAATCCCATCAGTGTAAGTGAAAGAGTATATCCTATATATCCTGACTACCACACGAGATGCTGTCAGCTTAGTCGCCCAAGTTTAATTCATGAGATAAAGTTACTGGTGGGAAATAAAAGGAACCAAAACACTGGTCTCAAAAAATAAGACTTTCTTCAAAAGCAGTGTGGGAGTACTTCATCTAGAGCTCGTCAACGTGTCACTGGAGTTTCCTTCAGGATAAAACACAGTGGCCAGGCTCACTTGAATGATATAAGTGATATCTGTAACCTGATGTTAAAATAGTTCCTCTAGTTCCTCTAGAAACAAATTCACATATTTGCTTTCTGCAAAAATCGCACGCAACATTTTTACTTACATTATGTTTAGGCAGATTTTCACAACACGATTATCGTAGCCAAAAGAATTTAGAATAACAATATTATTGCAATATTTATACATTTAAAATAAATAAATAATCCAATTAACTTTGTTTATTGTGTGTTTTGTGTCTTTTTTGGCAAATGAATTAGACTCAAATACAAGTGTAAACAACATAGTAAGTACACAATATGTATATATGTGTATTATTGACACAATATCAATGTTTAATTTCTTAAATATCACCATTATCAATACTGGTATATCGCAACATCCCTAGGCCTAATCTTTGATTTCTGCCACTATAAATTTTAAACATATTAATAACTTTTTACAGATGTAAAATTAGCTTTTCAAATGATCACAGCTGAACATTAGACCTTGTTTACTGCTGTGCTACAAGCATCACTGAAGAAAACAAACTTTAAACAGCCTCATAAAAACATTAATAACATAACAAGCTTTAATTGTTGTCTGCATGTATTTAAAGGTCTGTCAGTGTGATGAATATGATAAAAAAGGTCTTGGTCCTTTTCGGTTTAGCGGCGGTGGTGTGATTGCTTTACATAATGTTCGTCTGAATTACAGACTGGGCCTTTAAAGTTTTGATAACCCTCGGCTCCCTCTGCGGTGCAGATCAGCCATCAGGCAAAAAGCTGCTGAGAAAGGAGCGGGGTGGAAGGGAAACAGTCTGATCTCACCAACAATGCCCCTTTAGAGGACCAGGGAGACCATTTGGGTGGGACAGGGACACACAGGGCTTTCATTGTGTCGCCCCACACTAGCGTTAAGGGATGTGTGTGAGGGGGAATGAACCTTCAGAACCCTTCAGCTCAGCACACACTCCAGGGTCCTCTGAACTCCCCTCCCTAGTCCAAATGCCGCCTCTTCAATTTAGCCATTACCCTGGGTGTGCAGTAACAACTCCCCATTGTGCTAACCCAGCTCACTTCGCACACATTTTCAGTTTAGTGAAATTAGACACAGGAAGTGAAAGTGAATGAAAGCACAAAAAGGCAAAGCAGAAAGTTGAAAAAGAAGGTAACTCTCTGTGGGAATAGGGACAGGCTCAGTTGATCAAACGCACATGAACAAATGTCTAATGATGGACACCTGTCAGTGGCATGGATCAAAGATGTGACCTTGTGCTTATAGGACAGCCCTTCCAACAACTAAGTCCCCTGTGTGTGTCTAAACTCTGCTGCTGACCCATGCAGACCACAGCAATACCTCACCATACCATACACCCCATACCTACTAGGGTTTTAGTGACAACCCCCCACAGCTTTGCAAGATCAGAAACAAAGAGCCTCCGTGTCAACACCGGCCCTCTGAGCTAAGCCTCCTAAGCAGCGGGGCTTTTCCAGGGGCCTCCACTAGTCTCCAATATCCTGCCTGCTACAGTTTCCACGGGGCTGAGGGCAACATCCAGCCACCGGCCACACTGAGAGCCGCAGTCAGAGAGACAGACAGGTCGACGCCCTGGTCCTGACCTGCTGGGATGGACATCCTGATGCCAGAGTTAGATCAGCAAGGTTGTAAAAAGGTGCTTTTATTGAGCACAGGGGCTCATTGGGTAAACTGGTGCTAAAGAAAGAAGTCTCAAGTCCTACTTGCATGGGAGTACTAAGAGTTACCCATCACACACCATAAATTATGAAGTGAACTAAATGACACATTCCTCAGCTAATTCGCCTTTGCCTTGCTGATTCATCTCTGAGCACAGAAATCACACCGAGGTCAAATTACATCTTGTGTTACTGGGAATTGGATTTGGGATTAGTATCATCATGAGTGTTGTCATGAGACTGCAATCTTCACCCAATTACAGCAGGTATCAGATTAGCATCACTGGAAATTGCTGCAATTATACTAAATCACTGGATGTTCCATCTGATATTAATCCCATGGAAACAGAGCTTCAGATTCAAGCACACTAGGTTCTCACTGAGTGATCTTTTTTTTTTTTTTAGTGATGTGATATTTTCTTGTAGACTGAGCAACACAAGACTTGGGAGAGTGTGAGCTGTGCGGTGCAGCGTGCTCAGTGCAGTATCCAGGCAACAGGCGGTGGATCTTAGCAAATACAAGGAAGATGTTAAGAAGTAGATTCATCTTCATGCTGTCATTCGAAGACAGGTAGGCCCGTGCAGCAGCCAAAACAAACAAAAAGCCCTCTACACTTTCAGCGTGATAAGATTCTGTCTTCTGTTGTGTACACGCTCAGACGTGCCCTCCCCTCTCCTCATCACAAAGCTTTGTCCTCAGCAAGGCTGAACTAATCAGGAGCCTCACGGACATACCGTGTCAACACTCGAGCACAATGAGGGTTAATCAGCCTGTTTACGAAGGCTTCTGCTATCACAAGTGTTGGGACGTTTGAGGCACTGGTTGACCAGTAGTGTAATCATGATGAAACATCCACTTGAGAAGCAACTCAGCGCTGATTCCATGACAGTTTCAACACAACAGGCTACTAGCATTCCTGAAATGCATGCACACTGGGTGGTTAGCCATTAGAGTGTTCAGTATTATGTAAGATGAATACAAAATAAAATAAATTTGTCAAACTTACAAAAAGTTTTCAAAATAAAAGCCAAAATGCATTATTAATTCTTGAATTAGACAAGAAAGATATTAAATAGTGGATATTCACAATACTGGATAATATCCATGATGCACAAACGAGTTAGCTGCCCTTAGAAGAGTAATTGCAAGTGGATTCTCTTAGATTAATGCTGTAACTGGGGGACACTACAGGATAAACGAGCATGTTAGACAAAGCTTTAGTGGTTTTAAAGCTCGGAAAATCCCACATTTAGAACTCAAATTCGTAAATCTGTATCTGGAAGGTAATGGAATCTCTGTTCCCCGACAGTTTCCCAAGGATAAAGCCCCTCTGTCACCCCTGAGAACACGGGTCGTCTGTCAGTCCACGTTAGCAGAGAGCTCCCATTAGGAAAAAGGAAGCACTGGAGCCAGACTTTCATTTACTCCAAATGCACAGAAATCCAGCCATTGTGCCTCTCCCCAGGGGTTTATAGGATTTAAGGAGGAATCTTGTGACCGATACAGTATCTTTCACCAGAAGCTGCAGTAAACGATAATTCAGCTTAAAAGGTCTAAAATATATATAGTCTAAAGGTAGATGTCCACGTATTTTTTGATTATAAAGCAGGTCTAGGTTTTATATTAATACTGTGAAAGTATAAAAGCACTCAGTCCACAGAGAAATGCATGCTGTCAGGACTTCCTGTAACTTTGTGATGTCACAGCAAAGCAGTCAACTCTCTCAGCCATGCCCCAAGCCCCGCCCTCCTGGACCCACCATCCAACCGTGCAGGATTTGGTTTTCTCTGAGTGTTTAACTGAAATCTGCTATATTTCTATTTGATCATTCAGAAAACAGTCGGCCAATCAGATGAGGGGCTCACAGCCAAAGTATTGATTAGATACTAACTGAGAATGCCACCCTGAGATAAACAGTTACTCCATCACATATCTAATGCTCAGCCCCTTTGAGGTGAAGATGATAATACTTGTGTATGTGATTTATTTGAGTTATACTACAGTGCTCTGCAGAGGCTAAAAGTTATGTCCGGTAATAATCCATGTGATGAAAAGCAGCACCAACGACCAGAGAACACCGCGCTGTGGGACTGTGAGCTAAACCCTAAAAATGTTCACGTGTTAAAATTAAATACTTCTTTAAGCAGATTTTAAAAAGGAATTTAGTTATGAGATAAAGCTTCAATTTCCATCATAGGATTACGAAAACCTGTAGCCTCCACCTATTTACACACAGTTGTAGCACTTACTTGTATTACTCATAATGCCTACACACACACACACACACACACACCTGCACTCTGGCAATAAACAATGTGAGATGGACTGATGACTGATCAGGTTGTGCAGCACGATCAACATTAACATTGGAATTAAGATTCGGAAAGAGAACTGCTTTGAGTTAGTTTACGGTGTCTGAAAAGTTTCACAACAGCTATTTTGCCTTAAATCTAAGAGGAGGGTGGGGGTGAGGGGGCTGACTGAAGCTTAGGATTTACTCACATTGCATAAGTTGCTTAGTAGCTGTTTGAATAACTGATTATATCACTGAGACCATTAAGAGTCTATTGCTGCATGCGGAGCGTGCACAATGTGAAAATGAAAAGTTCCCCTGAATGTGTTGGTCTGTGCAGAAACATGAGTTTACAGATGTGATCGCCCTCATCAGTTTGTTGAAAACAAAGACATATAATGTAATGCGTTATGTTTAAACCCCCTTCAACTGGGAGTTAGATTGGATCACTCAGACAAAACAACAAAAAACAAAGCTTGAGGAAGATTTTGATATAATCACTCTTTTCACCCCCATTGATTGCATTTAGCCACTAATCTTATTCACAGCATCATACAAAGCCTTCAAACAGCTGATAAAGTTGGAAGAGAAAATCCCCCTCGGATATTCTTACAGTTTTAATCTGTGATGTCTAGCACGTTCTGGGAGTTGTTTTTGTGATTCTCCCAAATTGTCTTGTCTCCACTTCAACTCAAGATTAGTGAATTCCCAGAAAGCCTTTCAACAACCCCCAGAGAGGGGTCATGAACTTTTTGCTTTCAGCTTCTGGGATACATGGGAAGATGGGGGAAGATATAGCAACACTATAGTAAGAGTAGGCAGGCGATTTTCAGTGAATAAAAGAGATCACAGAGTGTAAAGGCTGTCGTTCTAGTAGGTGATTTCACTAGTTCCTCTTGTCACAGGTGACCAGTCCAGTTATGTGGGTTGCTTCTTAGTGTGTTTCAGCCATAGGAACACAAAAGTCATCAACGACTGCTAGTCATTTGGGCTGATAATCAGATAACCAGAGCAAACCAACAACCCACTTGCTGCTTTTTGTAGGGGTCAAAGGTCAAAGGTCAAGACTACAGTGTCAAGGTAATACGTGCAGATAAGTTTCCTGCTCACCTTTAACGGGTTAGAGTTGGACTCGGGCCACCTAGGGGAGCTGTCAAGCTCGCCCCTGAAAAGAGGGAGGTGCAGCTGGGTAGATTAGTCAGGATTAGAGTTTATCCCCTGCTACCAGCAAGCTGATGGGGATAACTGCACTCAAGAGTCCAGCACTGTAAGCTAAGCCATTCCATTGTAGGTATTCAGTTGACACTATTAACTGGAGAGAACTGCAGTAAGTGAACTGCTGGTGTTTTGATGAAGGACAATTTGGCAAGACACACTGTATAATGCCACCGCGCTGGATCAAACTAAGTGAATCTGCTGGTTAAGCAATGTCTCTGATACAGTAGATAGATAGATGCTTTATTTCTCCCCTAAGGGAAACTCATGATTCAGTATGTGGCAATCCATATAACAAGCCCATTAGGAAAGAGTACAACACAGAGGGTGTGGATTTTTCTAAACAACTTCATCAGCATATCCAAAAAATAAAGCTACATAAAAAATTAGAAATCACCACCTCGTGGTTGTTTGCCTCCGCCAACCAGCCAAGTTACAGGAAATATGGTCCCAATTTCCCCTTCCTGAGTTACAGAATGGACTAAGGGTTGTAAGTTGACCTTTGACCGTTTGGATGTAAAATGTTTTAATGTTTTAATTTCATCCTTAAAGACATTTGAGTTAAATTGTGTCATAATTAATGTATGAATTTGTGAGTTATGGCCAAAAACATGAGTCGTGAGGTCACAGTGACCTTTGACCTTTGACCACCGAAATGTAATCAGTTCATCCTCGAGTCCAAGTGAACATTTGTGCCAAAGTTAAAGAAAAGGCGTAACTGAGATATCGCGTTCACCAGAATGGGACGGACAACATGAAAACAACACGCCTCTGTCTCTTGCTGTCGCCGGCGCGGAAGAATAATAAGCCAGATGCAAGTCAATTCTTCTAATCACATGCACATTACAGAGTTCCAGTACTTTATTTAGTCAATGAAATCCAAATAAATATAAATCAATAAACAGAACAACAGCAACAAAAAGGCCCTTTTAAACGGCACACAAGGACTGAATTTGGACAGCTGGACAAGGTGCTGCTTATCGCTGCATTTTTTTGCTGTTTATACTGGATTGGTGCTTCAATGAGAAATACTAAATGCCCTGTCACAATTCAATGTGGCCAACATTTAACAAATAGCCTCCCTGAATAGCAGGGCTGGCTGAGGTCCAGGCCTGGAGGAGGCTGGGGGAGACCTCTGCCTGCTGCTGTCGTTACACAGAGTCTGACCCGCTGCAGTCGGAGGGAACAGCACTCCTACTGTACAAGTCAAACATCTGCCACTTGGCGGACGCTTTTATCCCCTTGATTACAGCGAGCACTTGTATTTTCACCCCCGTCAGTGGCATAGCCAGGCTGTAGCCAGAGCAACAAAATGACAACTAACAGTTAGTATGGGACTCGTTGCCAGACTTGAAACCGGCCATCAGCTTTCGGTTGCCAAGGTTGTTATATATTAACTGGTGTGATAATAGTCCTATGTAATTATACTCCATATTTAATGAGGATATTATAACAAGAATGATTTTAATAAATGTATTTAGTGGTACTCTCCCTTCCTCCTCTATCTCTGTCAGAGACTCACGTAAAACATGCACATTAACTGGATTTAACGTGGATTCACTCAGTGGCTTACCTTCAATAATAAAACAAAAACATTTACAGTTTAAATTTAGATTGCAAAGTTGATAGATAATAGCATTGCTGAGTAAACTTATATGAGGCGGCTACACCACCACCTGACTTTAACTAAACACTTCTAATGAAGTAAATCATGGGAACAGCCGCCCTCCCATTTTACACATAGAACGACAGATACAGAGGATGTAAACAAAGGGTTCCAACAGGGGAAACCAGACTCGAGTCTTATTCGGTTAATTCATTATCTACTGCTCTGTTACAGCACCACACCACCCAGACACTGCCTGTAAATCAAACAGTACAGCCAACATGGTGTTGTGTCCATTTCCTGGGATTTTCAGTCAGTGAGGTTTAAGTCTATGGACAGCAGGTGGAGCTATTTATGGATTCAGTCATGGAGGTTTTATTGCTCTTGCACTGATTACCCAATTCCTTGTTATTGCTTCCTCTGGTTTAATAAAGATGTAAAGCTTCTTCTGCCCCTAAACACCTCATGAAAGACCAACTACAATATCAGAAATACTGACCAACAAAAGCAGCAGATGTTGACAGTTTCATTATCTGGGTATAATTTGGATCCCTGCTGGGCTGCATCTACTAATGTTAGAATATAATATGTTTCAGGTAGAAATACTTCAGATAATCAATTTCAACACATTGGTCATGAAATCATGTTTCAGTCCAGTGGTGCCTGTCCCTGTCCCTGTGGTACTGCCAGAATAGTTTAACGGCAGGTTCACCGCTCAGCATCTGCTGATACTATATTTAAGGGGATGTGGGTCCAACCCTGCCAATTAAACTTGATGCTGAGTAGTGACACGTCAGTCTGACAAGTGCAGATGGATGATGGGAAGTCATCAGAACATGTACCTGGTGGCTAGACCACCTAAAGTTTTACTCTGAGGATTCACTCCTGTAGAAAAACATCCATTAAATCCCATCCTCTTCTATACACAGTGCTCCAAAACACAAACTGAGGGTGAGAATCAATATTCAGGTCCTGACAGCTAAACATTTTCCATCCATATTTATTCCTCTGAGTCAACAGAGGCTTTAAGTTCAGCCCCTCTATGACTCAAACGCAAACTGCTGTAAGTATCTACAGTGTTTTGTGGTTTTCATGCTAATGTGGTGCAAAAATGCCAAAACAGTGGAGGAGAGAGCATGAAAAAATGTGAGAAACAGAGAGAAAGCAGACGCTTATTCTCATGCAAATAACAGCAAATGGTTTTAGCTGAATACCAAATGAGAGTCAGCGACGGCAGCACAGGGGCCAGGACCATGCAATGTTATCCATCCTCCATTACACTCTCATATCCTAAAACAGCAGTTAGTCTACTTAAATATGCTTCTCCCGTTAACTCGTAGAATGACCACAGGCAAAACTAAACGCAAAGAGACGAATAATCATATACTCTGTGTAGTCCTTCAGGCCTTCAGTAGGAAAGTAGGGACATTTTGAATTCTTCCAGTGAAGGTGGATTTGTGTACACATCTACACCATTATAGTATTAAATCCTGTTCTGTATCTACACAGCAAAGATTCTGTATCAACTATACAGAAATCCCCCCTCTGATAAAGCAGAAATACACCAGTGACAGCAATGCTGCATCATGCAGGCCAGTCCAGACAAACGCCAGTCAGCTGAGGGACGATTGTGTCACTTTCCAGAGTGTGGTGACAGCATGCATTGTTGTTGGGGGGTGACCAGCTGGGGATCTGCCCGTTTGTGTGTGTGTGTGTGTGTGTGTGTGTGTGTGTTGGTACATGCATCTGAATGGGATGGGGATTGAGGGGCTCAGGAATGCTGGGGTGAGTGGACATGGATTCATGTGTATGAGACTGTGTGTATGAGACAATGAAAGCCATCCCACTCAGTTCTAAAAGCCTCCATTCATGGTGGACCTGAGTCATCTGGTTCTCTGCGGTGCCAAAAAAAAAAAAAAAAATTCTCACGTTGAGTCTAACAATCTGATTTTACAACTGAAACAACAGAGGAAATCCCCTCCTGTTTAATACATATATTTTTGTATGTAACAAAACAAGCTGAAGTAGTTTCCTCCACCTGATTCAACCTATTGTCACTTTTCATCTTCAATGTTCTGTTGAAATAAACGTAATGGAAAATGAACAGTCGCTTTGACGGTGAATCCAAAGCCAAACTGGAGAACGCAGGCTGACTCCGAAAATGCCTGGATCAATCATTAATTATGCGTTTCAGGCAAAGAGCAAATAGGAAACGGTCAAATCCAACATAAGGATGCAATGAAACAGCTAAATGCTAACGCTAACATTGAAACATGCTCACAAAAGCAATGCTGATGTTTTTGCAGGTATAATGTTTACCATCTTAGTTTAGCATGTTAACGTGTTAACTAAAAAACACAAATGTCGACCTAATGGTGGATGAAAAGTCAGGGGGCGCTAACGTTAATGGGACACATCTGTATGTAATTTACAAATCCATGAAGTAAGTGTTGAGACATTTCACATAATAACTGAAAACTTTGATGTGGTGGTGGTCTTAAAAAGGAAAAATGAGGGGATCATCAGAGTCATAAAGATTCATCCTCTCAACATCAGAAACATCTCTACCACATTTCACAGCCTTCCACGCAATAGTTGGGATATTTCAGTCTGGACAAAGCAGTGGGCGGACCAGCTGTCCAACATGGACATCCCGAGAGCCTTGGCGCTAAATCTACTTGTGCTCTTCAGAAGATCATGTACAACAGAACAAAGCAAATTCAGAGCCAGCAAGAAGAAGGAGCAGGGTCTTTTTCTCATAAACCGGTCACACACTGTCGCTATACAACCGTCAGTCCGCCCGCCATCCTGTGCGGGTTGCACTTGCTCCCTCGATAGTCAGAAAGAGTCCAGCTCCCCAGTGCCCCAGCTCAGAAAACTAGGAAACCAGCTCAGCCCACATTGACCCAATTAGAAACATCCCCTGGACGGCAGAGAAACATCAGTCTCTGTCACATCCATCAAACAGTCCCACGTGCCCGCTAAGAAAAGCTCCAGATAGTGCAGGGCGCAGGAGGAAGTGTGTGTAACACCTGATGTAATGTTTTCTCGACCGCTCATGCTCTTTTTCCAACAGAAAAAAAGTTTCAGACCTACACTGGTGAAAGCTGCCCATCACAACCTCAGCCTACCACTGCTGATAAATAAGTGGGATGAGAGCAGCACAGCATTACGTCATAGATATTTGCAAGAGAACAGCGCTGCACATTTCCCAGCTGGTCTAAGAACTTGGACCTGCGGCCTTTCAGTCAGACACCCATGAATCAATCAATAAATCTGAGTTAAACGGGAGGCATGCAAAGCGACCCACATTGCCTGTGAATAAGGGCAATCAATAGAGCGATGGCAGAAAACATGACAGAGGAAGTATGCCCTGTAATTATGGGTAAAGATTAGAGAACAGGCTTGTGACTGAAAGGTTTTGAGTCTCTGAACGGCTCGAGAAAATCTGTTCGGCGGAAGTGAAGGATTGTGCCGACTCTGAACAGTTACTGAGCCACAGATTTCAGGTATGGTTGCTTTTCTCCCTGTATCTACTCCAAAAGGCCGGTGGTGAATATTTTAGATAAACCTGATTAACTTACACTTCTATAGAGTTTCATCTGTCTGTTTCAATGCCATCTCTGGTTTGTGGCTGCTGCTTAATGAAAAGAAAAGCAGGACCTTCAAGTAAAAGTTAAAAGGCTTTAAATTCTATGGTTAGTTCAAAAGAACATTAGTAATAGAAACAACTCCGGGGGGTTTTTGGACATGCTGTGGCTTTGATGAGGAAGTAGCGCACCAAAACTGCAAGAAGACAGCATAATAAATTCTACTTCAACAGTGCCTTGTAGTGGCTTCATTTTTTTTTCTTTTAAAAAGTTATTGATGGTAGCGTCTTAATTGAAGCAGCTGCGGTTTGTGCAGACACCAACAGAAGCGAAGTTTCTTCGGCTCGCTAGCTTTTATTTTCCCCTTTCAATGTGTCATCATTATAACTAGAACAGGATTTAAGTTTCTTACATCCAGGGCGCTGAGGGTCTGATCTCACAGCAAGTGGTGCCCACATCTTAAAAAAGAAAAAAGCCAACTCGGGAGGGAGGGAGCTCACAGGGGAAAAAAGGCAGAAAGATACAGACACAGTGATGCAGAGATACATGAAAAACATGCATATTGCAAGTCTAAGCCTCTTCTAGTGTTACAGTGTAAGTAGGTCCAGATAAACGCATTCTCTACATGCTTCGAGTATCATTTTAAAGGCCGAACCAGCCAACCCTCGCAGTAATATGCGGTCGTCAGCCGTCAGTTACATTTCTTTTCAGAGTGAGCATTAGGTGTACTGGCTGATGTGGCAAGTAACAACAATTGTTAACAGCTTTCCTGCAGAGCAGCCCTGGCACACAGCCCACTGTACCTCCTTCACTCAGGTCCTTATTGTCTGCATGTGTGTTTCAGTCGTAGGCTACCTTTGGGGACAAATCTCTAAAAGACTAAAGTCCAGTTAATTGGGGACAAAGCTGATTTATTGAGTCAGTGGGTAAGGTTAGGGTTAAGGGTAGGGGGAGGTTAGTCTCTAGGAAATGAATGTGAGTTACCACAAAGTGTGATCTATGATAACGTGTGTGTGTGTGTGTGTGTGTCGCACAGCAGTTTGAGTGTCGGGCTGCCTCGCTCTCTCCTCCTTCAAAGCTCGTTTTCTCTTTCAGTGCATTAACACACACACACACACACACACACACACACACACACACACACACACACACACACACACACACACACACACACACACACACACACAGGCCTGACAGCTGAACAAGACGAATATGTTCACCTTGTCAGAAGCAGATGTGCGACATCAGGTACTAACAGACAGACACACACACACACACACACACACACACACACACACACACACACACACACACACACACACACACACACACACACACACACACACACACACACACACACACACACACACACAGCCAGAAAGTCAAAGGGACACCCAGACTGAGCAGCAGATATTTGCACCCGGTGGCTGTTTTATAATTTTATCCATCTATTCATCCACACGTAGTTATTTGCGAATACTTGGGAAGGCGCCGTCTTTTTTGGCCTTTTAGTTAACAGCAAATTTTGGCATCAGCATCATGAAGTCTCACTGTCAGTAAGCCTTTAACCGAAGGCTAGACAATATGACATCAAATCAATAGTGCAATTATTTCAAACCTTTATCTTGATTACAATTAATGAACGATTACATCCTGTTTCGTTTTTCGAGCCGTGCTCTTTTCATATCCAGCAACGTGATTGTGTTTCAAGAGATTAAACAAAGTGGTGGTGTTATCTTTGGTCACTGTCCATGTGGTGTTCACCACTGTCTGGGGGTCGTGACTGATAACACCCGATCAGGAGGCGAGGCAGGTGTCTGTTTATGTTTCAGGGGTTGAAAACTCTGGAGTAGTGTGGGCGCCTGGCGTAAATGCAAAAGGGATGCGTTTTAAAACTAAAACGTATTCATATGGATGTGTTTGCTCCCGTTTCATCCATATCACCAGCTTGGCTTTGAGTGAACGGAGACTAAGTTGGACGGGGTGGAGGCACGTGACTGAACTTGAGGTAGTATTCTTTTAAGGGGACAGTTCATGAGCGCACGCACTGGGGAAATTATTAATCGAATTAACCAACATGAGCAAGATTAAGTCAGTGAGAGGTTATAAATGTCGGTTAACTGCCCTGTTACAAGTTATCTCATGAAGAAAGTCTGGCTTTAGTAAATCTGATCAAATGTTAATGTAAGAAAGACCAGAGAGGGCTTGTAAAATTCCCCTTATATTCTAGCAACTAAAGCATCCTTTCTATTTCAAGTTTATGATTTATGGTTTTTCATTAAGAGCCAAAAAAAACCTATTAGTAAACGCCTCCAACCATCCATCTTTAAAAATAAACAAAAAAATGAGCCATATTGATTACAATCAGTAAAAATACTAATGTTGTAGGAATGCTACTGTTTGTTTTAAGATGTCATCAACCTAACTGGATAGTGTTGCTTTAACCCAGTCCAGCGGCCGATTCTATTTGAATATATTTGGTTGTGAGATGAAGTATCGGCATATTTTACTAGATAACTTGGGCCATTTAGCTTTTCTTTTTCCTCCATGCTTCCGAGGAGCACAATTTATATGTGTGTGCTCCCCGTCAGCTGTGCCATCCACTTTGGCAGCTACAAACCTTTGAATATCCACTTTGCCATTATTGTAGGTGAACGGCAGCCAACAAATCCGCCTCTCCATCTGAAAGCTCCTTGAGATGAAGGGCATTATACAAATCAGCCACAGGCCGGACACACGAGAACCTGATGTTGCCTCCGAGATCAGGTGCAGCAAAAGGGGTAACAAGCCAACCCTGGTCATCACTGGCAAATTTTTCACTTCAAAACGACGAAACGTGATTCATGTTGAAAACACATGTACAGACGTGCACAGGGAGGGAGGGGGGCTAATCTCCCCATCTAGTTTGGTAATCCACCACATGATCACCTCTCACCCCAAACATGCGTGCGTGTTCATAAAGACCCATCTGGACCCAGACTGGCAGGCGTTTAATGATCACTGCATCATTTGTATTACTACTATATGGATTATTGTTGGTTGTCCAAACCTGCTCAAATACACAGAAAGCCTCTGATCATTTCTAACAAACTGTGGCCTCCCACAGCACTCACAGGATTTAAAACGATAGGAGCAAGAGTATGAAAAAATAATTGTATTAGGGGGCTGGAATAGCAGAATACATGCGTGTAAATGAGAATCAATCTGCTAATCCCTTGTTCTTGCCTTTTCACTAATACCACTGTGTTCACAACACGCTGGCTCTTTTCCCTGCTTCACCAGGAGAGGACAGAAGGCTGCTGCTGAGATTAAGGAGATCATAACCACTGGATTAGCGAATAGCATCTTACTTTTGGGGATTTCTCATCTGTGTGAGTGGCTGAAGCTATACAGTGCTGATTTATGTGCTGGCAAAGAAGGCAGGTAGGTTTAAATCATATTATAACAGCTATATCTTTCTGTAGTGCATTAGCTCAGATGAGCAGAATATGTATGGTTATGTTGTGAGCTCTGTGATCAATAGTCCTTTGGATGCTCGGTGTAGGCAGTATAAATGACAAAGTACTGAGGCTATGGCTAACAAAGCTAACTTGAAAAAGGGGTTTTGAGTGGTTTTTCAACATCATCATTCGCTGCATTTTTTGCTGTTGAAGAATGCAAAACAGAATAAATCTGGGTCAGAGAAAAGATCTGTGCACTGAACTGATATCTCTTACAAAAATTATTCAAAAGAGCATCTTTTCATCAAAGACAGTCAGGTCAAATTGACAATGACTGATCGCTTATCATGAATGAATGAACAGATGACACATGTACAAGCTTTGTGGATATGTATTCTCTACACTCTGACAGTCGACTGTTTGTCAAAAGCTTTTCAATTACTACAAATTCCTAGGTATTTAAATGTGTTTGAAAGCTGCTGCCTCTATCTTATAAGATATTATTAAAAAGGACTCTACTTAACTACAACGATAAACACACAAACAGATGTCAACATGTAGCTGTGAGAGCAGAGAAACCAAGCAAGAGACACGAGCGGCTGAAATGAATCATGTCCATGTTTCAACTTAATTCTCATCCTGGAATAATACACTTAACTGTGGACTCTAAGCTCATCACTCAAGCGGCACAGTCAATGATAGGGGGGGTTGTGGTAGACCATGGATTTCCAGCTCCTCAGAGCATTAAGGTGAGTGATGAGGGGGACATCCTGCACCCTCTTTTGACAGACACTTCCTTCTAAAATTACATTCTTCCATGGCTTGTAGTCATAGCAGTGCATCTGACAAGAAAGCTCGGCACTTAACACATCAGTCCACTCTGTAGGAAAGAATGAAAATGCCCCCAACTGGGAATGACATCACGGAACGACTCAGGAACGAATACATGCAGAGAGGCTGCAGATCTTTCTATGTATATGAAACTGGCTTTCCAAAACAGCCCGGGGCCAAAAACAGAGAGAGGTGTGGTATTGCATTTCAAAAGATGTTGCTGACGTGATATCCAACAAAGATAAGAGTCCATACCAGTGCAGATTCAGAATATTTACATCTTATACTCCAGTTATGAAGCTCATCTTCTTATTATGAGTGTCACTCACAGACATTTTGACAGCACAAACGGATAGTGATGAATGTGCATTAGCTTCAGTGGGATTGACCATCTGACCTTTTGGTTAGGGGGCCTGTTGCTAAACACCAGGCTATCATGACCCTCTTTGAAAATCAGACAGGAGACGGTGATCGTTTCCTTTCCCCATTTGTCTTCACCAGCAGCAAGTGTGCAGCAAAAAATAAAAATGTTATTCAAAAAGTACTTTGTATAATCTTATCACAACTGCAACACAGGCTATTCATGGCATGATGAATGCCAATCACAGCTTCAGTTCAATTTCAGGGAATGTGTATCAGCTGGTGCCAAATTTAAGATGGTCTGATCAGTAAAACACCAACATTATTTGTTATTCCAAGGGGAACACGGAGAAAAAACATGTATTGCTAAAGGCTGGAAAATTACTCACACTCACTTTCTCTTTCATTTTAACAGAGATAAACAAACAGATAAACACTCCATCTGGATGTCTTGTTCCACATACACCTCCAACAGCAAATTCTACCCAATCTGACCCAATCACAAAACCCAAATGCATCTATATCCACGCCAAACTAGGCACACAGAAATGTGGCGAGATGGTATATTGTTCTTACAGGGTGTGAGGATCATCATCAGTGTCAAAAACTCTCTTCTTGGCAAAGATTATCCTCTTTCTTTCTTTGTTTTACCATTTCCTTGGCTTTGTTCATTGTTTCCTGGCTGTTTCACTCAAAGTTTCCGTGGCAAACACCAGGAGCTGTCATCAAGTCTGGTCCCATCTGGCACTTTCGCCTGATGAACTGTAGCTCATTCCAGTCACATTAAGTTGGCTCTCATTGTCAGTATTTCACTGAAATCAATCATCATGCAAACATGTTTGGCAATGTAGTCCGCTGCCTGTTGGATGTTTTCCACTGCGCCTTTGCACAACACTTAATACATGACTTATTGTTTAAAAAATGTGTTTTTCTGATTCAGTTATGACTTAAAAGAATAACAAATGCTGACACAGGATTGGATACTGGCTGCAACTGTGTTTTGTAGTAGTGAGTAAATATTTTTTTGTATGTATTGACTTCAGGTTTTGGCGATGTGCAAGATTTCGTATCTCGATACAGTCGAGCTCAAATATCGCGATATACGATATTGTGGAGCGGCAGTTCAAACTTCAATTTTTCACAAGGTACAATGTACAGAAAGCAGAGCAGTGAAATGTGGGTCAGACTTGGCAGCAGGGCAGACTGTACATAACTGCAAAAAATATATATGTATATATTATGAAAAATATTGCTATTACAGCCCTGCACACATATCAAAAATACCTGTGTCGGGATAAAATAATGTGTACATACTGTGAAAAGCAGAGTGAAGATTAAATCTCCACTCACAATAATATCTCTCACTGAAGAGACAATTTACAAACAAGGATCAGTCTGTTGACTTGACTGCTTCACAGGATGATATCACTGGAATGATATCAGCCATTGATATGCAGATGTTATCACTTCTTCTTTCAGGCATGTCACAATGCAACTTCGTGTTAATCACAGGCCGCTGAACATGCCGTGACTTGGAGGTGTTGGGATTTCAGCGATAGAGAAAGTCAGAAATATACTGTGACAATACAGAACTAATAGAGAAGAGACTCCGAACAAGTTGAGACAAGCGCTGAAAAAAACACAGACGTCTTGCCGAGAAATATTATTTATATTTTCGAAACATAACGCAAGCTTTAACGTGCTTAAACATAGGTGGAGTGCCATCTACAGATACCTGACTTCCCATGTAACAACACAAAAGCCAAAGAAATTATGTGCATATGTGTGTGTGTGTATCTCCAACCATCTTAATTTGTCAATATTCTATTTCTAAATTATGATTATTTGATTTAACTATGACAGATCTGAAACGAATGGGCGATCATTAATCAATTAGTCAATTGAGAGGCGACTGTTACTATCTTGATAATGGAGTAATTGTTTCAGCTGTTTATCGAGCAAAAACAGTGAACAATGATAACATTTCTCAGACAAGAAATCAAGATAAACTGCACAACTAAGTTAAAGTACAGAGACAATCCAAGATGACCTGCCCTTCGTTGCAGAGATGCAGCAGTTTTAGAAAAGCCTCAGTTTTAAATCATATAGTATTAACTTCTCTGGCAACACGACCTAATTGCAAGTCTATTAACCTTCATTTGTTATTTTACACTGCTTTTACTGAGTGAGATTGACTCCTCAAAGAAAACCGGCAACCAACATGAAACACTTCAGCAACTTAATCTTTTGTATTTGGCTTTACATAAACTGACAAAACATCTTATTACACCCCACTGGATGTGAAACTGGATTTACAAGTTTTCTGTTCCATAATTAAAAGTTATTTAATTTCTTCTAATACATACTTCATTTCTATTCATCAGGAATGTTTTTCCTACAGAAATGTCTTTAATTATAACAAGGCAAGTGATGAAAATACTCAGCTCTGACTGAGTTATTGTCTCACAGTTATGCTTTGATATGAATTTGCCAGCGGCACAACAGTTCCCAACCATCACTGAGAAGAAAGCCAATTCATCAAACCACCAAGGTGTGTTCTGAGAAAAGACCCAGTCAGATCATCTCTTTGGGTTTCCGTCCACGCAAAAACACCCCGTGGCTACATGACACAAATCAATCAAGCTCACCAACTGAGGGTTTTCCACAACTCATCAAAGGACCAGTCAGACTCCTCTGAAGTTCATAAGAGCCTTAACTCTGTCATTAGCCACGGCGTTACTAACGACACGGTGAGAGGAAGCAGCCATAGAGGAAGTAATGAGTGCAGGTGTGAACGCTTCATATCAAGGTTTTTGAATGCTATTTGTGTGAGCTTGGTTCCCATGGTGACACATTTTAGAGGACTCATTTCTAATTGGAAGATAAGAGCTTGCTGCTTTGTAAGAAGAAAAATTAACAAAACTTGAAGATCCAGCAAACTTTTCCTTCTCTGTAATATTAAATCTATCTATGTTTCCTCATCTAGCAAAGCCATTTAAGTGCAAATAATCTCATGAATGAAAGAAAGATAAACATGATGCAAAGGAAACAGCCTACTTCTCATTTGTAAGTAATTTCCAGTGCCATCTTTGTCCATGATGCAACATGTGTCAAGGATTACTTTTGATATATTATAAATGCATGTCAGCCTGGTAATTCAGGACACGTCCGTTTACCGTTACAGTGGTGCTACAGCAAGGAAAAGGATAAAATCCAACACTGAACTATAAATCAGTTCCTACCCCGGATGCAACTGTGGCAGGACCACCAGAACATGTCGACAGAGAAGCATAAATCTGATTTTCAACAGCAGTCTTACGGGTCCCTGTGTGATCAGTTAGTGCACAGCTGAGCTCAGATTATTCTCACCTGACAAAACAAACCTCAAAGTTAATAGAAAAAAAAAAAAATCAACCCAAGCAAAATTGGTATGAACAGGCCCTAAAATATCACCAGGAGGTGATCAAACACGCCCCTGCAATACAAGCCTATGCTATGCAATTGTTTTCTTCTATTTGAGCTATACGTCTTCTTAATTAAGTATTTTAATAAAGCACATATGAGTCTTTGTTTCTCCCATGACACATTAGATATAAGATTAACAGGTGCAAGTATTGTTAAAAGCAAACAGCACAAATCTAAAAACATGAGAATAAAAGACAGGCAAAGGCAGGTGATTGGCTGACGATGTGCACAACACCAGAAACACAGGTCTCCACTGTATCTTTGCATGTTCTGATTAGTCACCTGCAATAGATGGCAAACAGAGGATGTGTTGTTCTAACCTCTAGCCTCAAGTCCTGACACCTTATATGACACAGCAGTTGAATATAAGCAGTCAAAACCCGGCCACTGGGTTGCTGACTGAGGCTTTTTGTTCATCTGTTCATTGAGGAACCAGTGACCTGTCTCTGGTTCCCTGAGGTGACTGAAGGACCATCGCCAGGTGTGTATAGGTAATGAAATCAGTCCCCATGGGGAAAGGGGTGATAGAAGAACAACAACACAGGAGCGGTATCAGTTCCCTTCCACCTTTTCAGCTCTCAGCCCCGAGCTGCCTCTGAGATTCTAGGTCAGTAGTGACTTTTTAAAAGATGTGATATGGGCCTCCCAGGAGTTTGGTGCTGCTAAATAGGCCTGTAATGGCCTCTGACACCATTAAAGGAGGATCTGTCATTCGTAACACGACTTTAAGATGTAATATACTTGCATATTAACACACTTCAGGCTACTAGGAAGATTTTAAAAGTTGAAAATATCCATAAACTCAAATCTTAAACTAGATGTATAAAGAAAACACATGTTTTTACAGACTCTGCCTTCTTATAATACAGAGGCAGCGTGTCAAGTTGTAGCAATGAGAAATCTGACTATTTGATGCATTAAAAATAGATGGGTAAACGGTAGATGGAACAATCCGACCAATACAAATGCAGCTGATAGCGATATGCAGGGACAACAATATGGCTTAGCCAGTACCACTGTCTTATATTTCACCCATTCATGCTGGTTAACGCAGGTGCTACACAGGGAAACCTGTCAGACATGCCTGATTTGAAGTATTTACCTGATTCTGCGGTTTATCTTACATTTATATTAAGTGACACACCTGACATTTGTGAATGGGTCTTGAACCTCTCAGTTAATTTAGGCTTTCCACGGTGCTTTATCAAACGTCTATCAACAATCAGGGCGATAACATTCGTGACAAAACACAGCATGACAGTAAAATACATATAAGGAAATAAGTGGAAATAGAAAAGATATACTGCCTGTTGGGGGGGGGGGGGGGGGGGCTCCTTTACAGAGGCCCCATAATCCCTACCAATGCCCCTGCTACACTGAATCACAGTGGGTTTAAAATCAGATTTTTAAGCCTTTACGTAAACCTACAAAGTGGAGACTACATTCTACCAGCGTGCCAGAGATAATCAGCCAGTTTGACCAGCGGACAGCTCACTGCAGGATGACAAAGTCAAATGCAATGGGGGCTGGCAAGTGTCGTGATTGAAATTCTCCCAGAACAAAACCTCATTTGTGTGATTGTTCACCAGGCTCGCAATGAGGCAAAAATCCATTCCACATGATGCATTCATTGTTTTCAGCCAAACATGCACCAGGCCCCACAGTAGCCACAGCTACTGTACAATGGCCCTCACCAAAAAACAACTGAAAGCCTGCTGCAATATTCAGGAGGGTCCCTACAAAAATGTGCACTATCCTATTAGGAATATTATGGCAGGACAGCTAGGTTATGTCATTACAGGTAGAAATGTGTAGCTCTCTGTTTCTGGGTAATATTAACTATGTACGGACTTTCTAAGACACAAGTTAACGGAGGAATGTTACACTAAAAAAAGATTACAACACGAATAAATTCAGCATATTTGCCACAAACACACCAGCAAGCGACACTGTAACCCATCTCAGGAACTTCATACGAATAAAACTGGGATTTTCGCCGGAATCTGAGTCAGATATTTGCTGTTTGAGTCACCTTTCAACAGGTGACGAAGCAATAAAACCCAAACTGCCGTTTAGAGGAGACGGCGCTGCAGATACAGGTTGCAAACCCAGTAACTAAGGGCCACACAATTACAACAAAACACCTGCGGGTGGAAGGGAAGCAGAGTGCTGGGGAGTTCACACAGTATTTGGTACTCAGTCACTCACCTCTATCCATTTCTGCGCCTCTTGAAACGCGGAGTCTGCGGCCGACTCGGGCACAGGGTGATGCTGATGAGACTGTCCTATGTCTGCAACCGGACTTGCCATTGGCGTAGAAGCTCAGGTCTTCAAGTATTAAAGCCTGTAAAAAAAAAAAAAAAAATGTGTAAAAGCAGCTCAGAGCCGCGGTATTCCACCGAAATTAGCCGTGAACCGTGTCAGTCAGCCCGCTCTCCTCCTCCGTCGGTTGTAGGTGTTGCAGCAGCAGCAGCAGCAGCAGCAGCAGCACCGGCGAGGCACACGAACCAGTTGCTGCTCTCCGGTGTCGCTCCTGTCGGCGTCTGTGGGCACACAACCAGCGTCAAGTCAGCCAGAGGCACGTGCACGGCTTCCTGTGTGAGCGTTCAAAATAAAAGTTTTTATGGCGGACCATCCTGCATTATTGAGGACATTCAAAAATGACATTACGTTACTAATAAGAATAATAATGCTGCTACTACTAATAATAATAATCACAATTATTATTATGATTATTGTAATATTATTAGTGAGTATTATTAATTAACAAACATTAATTATTACTTGTTAATAATAATCATAATTATTATCATGATTATTATAGCAGCCATAAGGGCCAATATAATACATAAAAGTGCAATAAAACAACATAAAAAACTGTTTTTAACAAAAACATAGAAAGGTATTACAACAACTCCTGCTCTTCCTGACCATGTGCAAACTTGCACTTTTTCATGTACATATCGTGTGTATTGTGTGTATTGTATTTATTAGTGTATATTTGGTGCAACCTGCCTCATTCTGTCTTGTTTAAAGCTGCAGACTCTGCTCTCTGGGCCCATTTTTAAACAAATATAAAATAACACTTGGTATTGCAGTATACACTAGGTAATGGAGATGAAGGCAATATAACTCTACAAGCTTCCCAGGCAGATATCACACCGGAAGAGAAGAAGGAAAGTACAGTGCAAGATAACAACACCTGGAAAGGCCAGGTGTTGTTACAAGTGCGGATGCAGCAACAGGTGTACTGCGACTTATGGAAAACAACACTAGGTAAAAACTAGTCCTATGGTGCTGGAGAGAGAGGCCTTTTACACCTGTGCCTGTCTGCGTACATGGTCAAGGACTGAGCTCAAATGTGTAATGAACCGCTCACCTGTTTCCAAGTAAAATGAATAACTACATTTATTACATGTACCACAAACGCTAAGGCACAGCAAACATAAGGCACATCGAGCAACAGAGAGCGCGAGGGAGGGAGACAGAGAAGCCGCGGTAACTGGTATGCTAAAGAAACTAGCAGATTTGATTAGCATGTAAACATTACAACCGCTAGCAGCTGGAAATGAGACAATACGCACCTGAGTAAAGCAATAAGAGCCCTGTTGAGAAATAAAGTGTCTGTCCACTGAAACGGAGAGCTCTGACATCTCTTGGGCTTTTAATTTGAAACAGTTACGGGACTTGTTTGGTTCATATTAATGTGTAATACAGTAAATTTAACGTGTCTTTTCATACAAGCATGTCTCAAATAAAGGCCGGTTACCTTCTGCAGTTTAGGGGAATAAAGGTACTAGTCACCCCTGTAAGTAAGGTAAAACGTCAACGCCCTCCAATTACGTCATAGAAACTCTTCGCGCCAAAACATTTTTGAATGAGCAACGGCCAATCGGAAAAGTCCAGTATTTGAGCGACCAATGGTGTGACTCCATCAGTCAGTCAGTCAGTCGCGTGCAAACCTAGTGTGTATGAAACCACGCCCACTATCGTACGACTTGTTTTAATGGGGGGAAAAAAATACAAGCGTTTTGCGCGCGGAAGTTCTCGGATGTAGCTATCTGGCCCGTGGCCGGTCCAACCAAAAATATATATAAAGAGAATAAAAGATACACGCAGATGTATGGATATTTTTGCACTTGAGACAGATCACAAGGGACAAGTTTAAGACAACCAAAAGCCAGTATGCAAAGGGTGCCACAGAGCATTTCAAATGAAAGGAGGACACACCTCAAACTTATCAACAGGAAACCGGATCAGTACACATAATTCAGGGTAAGTGAATTTCAGTTAACTTTATATTAACAATATTGGTCATGTCCTGAAATGTTACCATCATTGTTTGTGAACTGCAGTAGCTGTCATTTCTTGTAGCAACTCCACACACAACGTTCACCGAGGCTAACGTTAGCTTGTTTAGGCTAATTTAGCTACAGCTCATAACGGTGCTAATAATGTCAGTGGGCTCCCGTCGTTACAGTTTCTGTCTTTTAAACTATACCGCTGAATTTTTGAATGTCATTTTTTTTGGCTGGCCATTGGCTTTCATTCCTCCAGCCATATTTAAGGCTCTTATTTTGGTTGTAAACCTCACTGTCATGCTGGTAGTAATCCAGCGGTTGTTGGCTAACTTGACACAGCCGGACTGACATGACCTGCACACCGCAGTATGATTCGCTTCAATGGCCAAAAATACACAGAGCAGCGCCGCTCCACCACCAGCCAATGAGGGCAGCGACACACTTGGGATCTCACACCCACTTTCACTATATGGGGCAAGCGACAGAGCAGAGAGTTCACTGATTTACAGCAAAGGCACACAAAGCTGAGGTTCACCCGTGACCTCTACGGATAACAATTAACTAAATGATACTAATTAGAAAATGTATTTATATTTGTCAATCAATGTATTTTCATACTTTCATAAGTTTGATTCTGGTATCGGTCTAAATTATGGTTTCTGTGGTTTTTGTTGTTCTGAAAAGAAAAATAATTAAGCTGCTAAAAAGTTTGGCAAACTAAGTTCAGCTGGGTTACACTCCACCAGACCTATACAAGAAGATTAATAATGACATTGTTAACATTAAAATCTTTACAGGCTTTTCTGGTCAAGATGGTAAAAACCTTTTTTGATTTGCCATCCTATTTTTTAGTAGCCCTTTGCATCAGAAAATTCCTCTAATAGCCATTGGCTATTAGTTGATATCTCCTTCTATATCTTAGGAAGCCTTTAGGTTAGATGATGCCACTCAATACGTTTCCAGGGCGTGCAGACACCCAGTATTGCCCACAGGGTTGCTGATATTCTTGCATCTTTGCTGACCTCTTGGGGAAAAATGCAGCACTACTGAAAAGCAGCAGCAGGAGGAGCTTTCCAACACAGGACTACTGTGTGTATCCAGCAGTTGCCACACCTCTCTCCTGTCTCTCAGGCGACCACTTCCTGGATACTACAAACAGTTTAGTTTGTTTTTCCTTCACAGAAGGAAAATCATGGTTTGTTCTTCAGCAGTCCTACTGTTATCATATGTTGGTCACATGCTTGACTTACCGGAGTGATAGTCCCACCTGTGTTTGACAGGACACACTCTGAACCTTGACGAGCAGCTTGGCAAGTACCATTACCATTGTGTTATTACTTCTGTGTCAATTTTCTTTATTTGTTAAAATGGTTTGGTAAGCTATTAGAATACCAAGAGTATCTAAACACTATTAACTACACATGTTTATTAATACCAACATTGTGACAAAGTTATAAAAGCTATTTTTATATTTATTTCAAGATCCAGTTAAGGGTCTGTTTTGATTTTTTGAAACAAGCTTGTTCCATTGTGTCATGTTTGGTTTGATACCAAAAGTATGGTCTTGGTTGTTTATGGTCCCAGGTGCCTGTGAAACTATTTAACTTATGGAACCAAAAAGATTTATATTCATCTCGCAAAACAATGTTTTAATATGCAAAGGAAAATGCAAATGAAACACAATTTGGCAAACTCTTGGTGTGATGTATTGTCATGCATTTATTACACTTTATTACATGTAAAAACAGAGTGGCTAATCACTCAAAAGTATGGTTGAGAGTCTGCAGGTTTTTTCTCATTCAGGGAGAGCCCTTGCTGTAGAGTTTGACTGATAGAAACAACTGACCACATTTAGCCAGCAGGGGGTGCCAGAGGCCAATGTTTTTCTAATTTTTCTACAAATAAATAGTAAAATATTACAACACTCTAACAGGTGTTTTGACAATTTAAGCTTTGTGTTTACTCAGTATCAACTGCTGCTATATGCCTGTCCAAATCAGCTAAAAAGAAATGTAAAACTGTGATGTACCTTATCATTTATGGCAGCATTAATCTGCTTAAAATAAAGATGGTTTTCTTGCTGAAATAATATTCCAAGAATCAGAGGTTGGATTGAACAGGAACCAGAATCAATAAGCTAAAATTGATTATCAAAATGGTACTTGCTAAAATTAAATGATAACCAATATGTCACTCTGAAAGAGGCATTTGAACCCAATCAAATGCCTGATTTCCACAAACTGATTTCAGCTTCTCTCTGTTTAATCCACAGGTTTTGAGGTTTCTGACTCAGCTCATTCAAATGTGGCTGATTGCTGTTTCTGTCCCGCTGCTCTCTGCCGTCATCATCATTGTGGTATCCGGCCGTTGTTGTGACAAGGTTTCCATGCTGTGGCATCGAGCTCTGGCCTGGGCACTGAGGTTGGTGCGAGGGAGAGTGTGTGTGAGGAGCACCCATGCCTTTGTGTTCTCAGAATGCACCCACGGCAAAGTTGACAGTGTCCTGGAGACCTTTGACCTTTATGCTGAAACACACCCCTCTTTATGCATTGGTCCAGAGACTGGTGAGTTAGCCCTGGACTCTTTATTGTATTATTTAACTGTTCAGTGCCCTACCAACGTTAAATAGCTACTAAAACAGTTGTAAAATTACTGAGAAACAAAATCAAGTGTAATCATGTGACCATCTCTGCTGCAGGGACATGATTAAAGGAGTAGCACAGATGAAACTAATGTTGCTGATATTAGTGATTTGCTGTTGACGAAGCTTCCTGAAAGTGGCGCTCTGTCCTTTTCCTTTTTATCTAGTGTTGCTGAACTCAGACTGCTCACACCGACTGTCCATTCGTTCCTTTGTTTTCCCATGCAGTGTTTAGAACAGCAGTGGTAATGTGTGCAGTGGCTATATGTTGAACCACTAGTTAAGTAAGGTAAAAGAAAAATGATCATTTAAAGATGCTTCATGAAAAAGCCACAAATCATTAATCTGGAACTATGGAGATTTGCTTTAACATCAGCAACTGAAAAGTGACTTTACATTAGACATCTTTCTCCATCTGCATCGGTCTTAACCTCCAAGCATGATATCAATAATATTAATAATACTGACAATTCTGTGATTTATTCTAATTACTTTGTTCTGCCCACGAGCAGTTTGGTAGAAAATCGTTAGATGAGGAAACTGCTGCTCCCGTGTTCACAGTATATCAACCTGTATTCTTCATTGTGTCATCCACTCCCCGCCGTTTAATAATCCTTACCTTTAAATTAAATAATCAATCTTGTTGACATTCCAGATCAGTAATTAGTCACAAACACAAAATGAGTATGGAAAGTTTTACCACAATGGAACATAAGAAGTGAGTCAGTCCAGTGTTTTGTCAGGAAAGACGCATTATACATCGTATACTGCTCCAAATTCCACATCCATCGCACAGCGGCATCTATTTATGATGCAAGATGACAACCACACTCCCTTTAGTCTAAGCCAACAGAGAAATTAACCTCAGGCTCGTTTTTGTTGATTCAGGCGAGGTGTTGGATGAAGTGGTGAGGCGTGTCCGTCCCTCCCAGGTGTTGGAACTGGGGATGCACTGTGGCTACACCTCAGTCCGCCTGCTGCGCCTGCTGCCCCCTGCTGGCAGGCTGATCACAGTGGAGCTGGACCCACTCACAGCAGAGCTAGGAGAGGAAATCATACTGGTGGCCGGCTTCAAACACTCTCAGGTACAATCGGGGATGATCACCACAGCCTAATGAAAAGATAGTGTGGAAAACACAAACAGGAAATGATCCTAAACAGGAAACCAACTTCTCACTGAGAGATTTTAACCTGCTTTCCTTCACTTTTCTGATCCTCTTCAGTTCCAGGTGTTGACGTCTAGCTCAGCAGAGGCCATACCAACATTGCGTTCATTTCTGGAGCCTGATCAAAAGACCAGTGAAGGCTTCAACCTGGTGCTAATGGACCACGATCCCCAGCAGTACCTTCCAGACCTGCTGGCTCTGGAGAGAGAAGAGCTCCTCTGCCCCTCCGGCTGCTCCATCCTTCTGATCAGCAGGAAAACAAGAGCCGAAGACCTCAGAGAAATCCTGGATCACGTCAGACTGAGAGCAGACCGCTGCAGCATCAAGACAGAGCTTCGGAGTATGGTGGAAATCTCCTACCAGAAGGAAAGCGGTAATGTTGAATGTGATAACAAAATCTAAACATGTTGGTGTGTGATTTTAGTTTGTGTTAACCAATAGTATTAAATACTTCCAACCAAAACTAAACTACTTATTTTTCTCAGTTGACTCAATGAAAAAAAAAACTAGAATAAAATATTTTTTATCTCTCTCTTCCACAAAGTTTGATTCAAAGTCATTAATACTAATTAGTGATATGTGTTACAGTATTTCCAAGTTAAACAACATGCTGTGACATGTGCAGTTAAACTGTTCATACAAAGTTCATCTACTTTATCCTTCAGGTTATTATATGGCAACTGAATGAAAAAGCAAAACAATTAAACACATTAAAGGTTCAAAAATTCACTTGTTTGTATTACTGAGAAAATCCCAAAGATGATGACTTCTCACAACTGAAGCAACAAAAAGCAAATGACTAGATGTAGAGCACAGAGTAACCACTTGATGGCGCACTCTGCTTTTGAAAAGAATAGACTCTCAAGACCTTGAACTTGGTTTGACAAGGCAATCCTTTAAGGAAAATGCCACCTATTTTAAGAACTTTAACGTTATTACTGCACCACAGGGCCGCCCAGAAAACACTAGCAAAACATTTTCTTTTGATACAAACAGGACAATCAACCTTTTGAATTGTCTGATTTTTTTCATTATAAGGTAGGTGATCCTCAGCTGTCCTGCTCTAACACACGCTCCCTCTCGTCCATCTTGTGTTATTTACTTTCAGACCCCAATGTCAGTGTTTACAATGAAATAAATAAAGCATTATTCAGGAAATTGCCCCCAGTCGATCTTTTTTTTCTCCCCCCTCTATTTACGAACATCAGCAATCTTGCTCTAAGTGGCTATAATGTCTGAGATTCACTGTTCCAGCAAGCATCTTAAATGAGGAGAATCAGCGTTGTGTTCTGGGTAGAACTCAGATGGAGGTTTTCTGAATTAGCCTCTAATGGCACTGCCGAGGCTTTCAAAGCAGCTGGAAAGCCATTACATGGTTTAGAGACAATTTAGTGCCGAATTTAAATAAATAATATTTGTGCAATAACACGATTTAATTAAATGCAATATTTCCAGGAGCCTCCGGGTGGGTCCAGACTCCGGGTCACAGCGTGGTGAATGTCGTACTGAGTAAATTTATGCTAACTTAGAAAGCTTACTGCAGTTAAAGAGGGACAGTTAAGACAGAGAGAGAGAGAGGGGGAGAGTCAGGGAGAGTTATAAATTAGACAAGCATCCATCCAGTTTAACCATTCACCATGAGTGTCTCCACATAGCGGAACAGGCAATGGCGCTGGCAGAGTTTGACTGAGCTGCATGAATACTTTATAATCTCATACATGGATCACTATTTGCATAGACGGGGAGGCGGCAATTGGTTTTGTTGAATTAAGACTTGGTGGGGGGAAAAAAACACTGGTTTCCAGGAAATATGGGTTATTTGCCAGTGGGGTTGTTCATTATTTATTAGCTGACTTCTGTCTGACATGAGTACCCAACACTCTGCCTTACAAGGTTGCATGGATTTCAGTTCAATATGAGGTAACAGCATGAAAGTAGACTTCGGGCATTGGGTGAATGTTTGCTATCCAACTGGTTATGGTATTACTCCGATGAATTGCAGAAGCATCATCAACCAACAAAGTTAGAAGTCACATAATCAAAATATAACTGTTTTAATTCCAAAGGAAGCCATTCCACATCAAGACGAACGGGAAAAAACAAAGGTGACGCCCACTCACAGCAAGTGATTGCCAGCATGAAAGTCAAAGTACTGAATATTATTTTCACTAATTAGCAATCTGGAGCATTTCACTTAGCAAATAGCAACATTCAAGGTGGGTGTAATCATCTGCGAGGGATTTTTTTTTTCTTTTTCATCCATTAGAAGGAGTTTGTAATTCGTGTTTCTCTGAATGAAAGAACCAGTGTCTTGATGACAACAAAGATCCGAGTCTTTGGATTTTGTTTTCTAGCAGAATTTGTTGTCTTTGTAAATATTTACTGCAAGTTTCTGAACCAGCATATGTGCAACAGTTTTTTGTTATTTTTTTAATTATGAACTGATATTTCCATTAAACAGTGAAAACAACATGATATAAAAGTTATTTGACTGTATCCTGAACCAGAGTCGAAGCGAAAAGAAAAGCAGGAATATTTTTTTTGGCCACACAGACACCCAACTCATCACATGCTGGTGATCTATAATACAAAACTACACATGTATTTTCCATTTCTGTTAACCTATCATGCTGTTGATATTTACAAATTTGTCAGCTGTACTGTATAATAAATATAATGGCTTTTTGGGACCAACACATTTTAGAGACACAGCATCACAGTCATGTTGTTCCCCTACATGTTCCCAAATGGCCGGTACGTGTATGTAATTGCACATGAAAGTTGACCAACTGTAATGACTGCTCATTAGCTTCCACCATCACACCATCTCAGCTCTGATAGTCTCCCCAACTTCCCACAGTGCGAGTGCTAGAGCCAAGACATGGTCAATTTCCCAGCTGTCAGAGGTGATTTAACATTTCCTCTCCGTCCTTTCAGAGCACCACTAGTGTACACAATGATGTACAACCCAATGTAAACACCTTGCTCTATGACCAAGTTCCCTTAAAAAAAAAAAAAAAAAAAAAAATCCCTATTTTAATGGGTTCAGTTTCTGGTTCCTCCTTCATCAGGCACTCTGTGCTGTATGGAGGGCTGAAAAGCGGATGTAAACACAGCTTTCAATTATAAATCAAACCCTAAAAAGAGCCACGCTCCGGTGCCCTCGGGCTCTCTGCACAAAGGCCCTTCACACCCAAACACCCCACATCGCACTGCTGGGAACTTCTGGCCCGCCATTCACCGGGATAAGTTCACAGCTGAGACAGAAACCTCTTCAGTGGCTGCGAGCGTCAAAGTTATGTAGGGAATGCTGTATTCATCTTTTGTATTGTGTTTTCGCCCGGCTATGCCATCTATGATCATATACTATGTTTAGGGGAGGGGTTTGACAGTTTTGCTGGATTTTTGGCAAAACACTTTAGTTGATTTATTCAATATCATCAAACATACACATGAAGATAATCAAAAGTGTGATATTTTGTCCCTTGTACATCAAATTATGATTCCATACACAACAGCACTGTGGAAAGGACAAATGAACTAGAACTGTATTCATATTCATATTCAAGACTTGGTTAGGTTTAGACACTATAACAACTTGTTAAAGTTCAGGGAAAAGTCATGGTGATGTTTAAACAAAGCCAATGTTGTTTGCCTATAAGCTAAGTCCTCTAAATTAAATGTCAAAATACGCCGTTAGTCATTGCCCTCCAGAACAACACATATAAGCGTTTTCTGCTCTTACAGCCATATCACAACAGCAGGATGACATCATCTGTGTGTGCCCACCAACACTGTTACAAATCACTGCTGGAAAAATAAATCCATTTTTATGATCCACTGTGAATGTTTCACGCTGAGTTTCACAGTTTTCTGCTCAGTGTCTGTACACAGACGTCCACAAAAGCGTTTCTTCTTCTCCCTGTGTCGTTGTGTAACCTCACCACTGATCATTTGTTCAGTTTGGATTCACACAGGCTCTCTCTTTTAACAAATACAAACCTTACCACAAGCACAGTTTTTTTTCCACATGATTTTTTTTCCCCACATTTACAACTACAAAATTCAGCATTATTTTTAAATGTTACTTTACAAGCTCAAAATAATTTCGACCCTAATATAAGCCTTTATAGGTGTCGGGGGACTGAGCCGCTCAGGCAGCCAGCTCGCAGGCTCGGCTCATGGCCCACTGGGGGCAAGCTAGAATTATTGTTAGCATTAGCATTAGCTAGCAGCTAGCTGGCATTGTACATCGCAAAATAATAATGTAAAAACAAAGTGACTGAATACTTTCTGGATGCTCTGTACGTCTATTCAACCCTCGAAGTACAGATTTTATTAGGCGATCAGTGGGGATAAAGGTTTTCTGAATGACTCTTCACTGTATAAAAACATCAGTTTACAATCCTTATTATTATTTTTACTCGTGATACAGAATTGGCACAGACCTGCGCCACAACAACCCTCTGTGAGCTTGTGATGTCTTGTGTGAATATCAGCTCTTTTTTTTTTTTTTACATCTGCATGTCTAATAGCAGCATAAGCACTTGTTTACAGCAAAGCCATTTTAAATTCACATCATGCTTCTTCTCAGCCAGTGGAAGAACAAAGCTCCCCCCCTCCACACACACACACACACACACACACACATCCACACCCCTCCAATACCCCCCCCCCTTGCGGCTGGTTCATCAACTGGAGTGGGCAGAGTGAAAGGAGAAAGGAGACTCCTGATGGCCTCTCCAGAGACCAAGGGACTTCTATATTTGGTACGCTGTGATAGCCTGCCCACCCACCCCCAACACCCCAACACACACACACACACAGACCACGCTTCATACTGTTCACTTCAGGGTTGTGTAATAATGTTGTGTCCTCACATTTGATTGCTGTCGCTTGAAAGTGCTGTTTTTCCTACATGTCAGCTCCTCAGGAGAGAGGACAGCCTTATTCAAACACTGTTTAGATATCACACTGGTTTAACAGGGTTTGTTGCAGTTTTCCTCCCTGTGTGTTCGGTACATATCTGTACAATGCAACCATTTGTCTATATATCTATGCATCTATCTTTCTATCTACGGCTGCAGGGGGAAGCAACCTTTACTTTTTTTTTTACATAAAACTCTATATTTTAGTTGATATAGCCACCTGGTGTTGGCTTTATCTTTCACCCAATCAGTCTTAGCCTCCATTTGTCAAATGTCTCCGGATCCAAGGTGTCTCTAATTTCCTCTGGATTTTGAATAAGCTCAGCTTTCAGACGGTCTCCGTTTTCCTTAGAGTTGGAAGCATCTCTCAAATGCCTCTTTCAACCAATTCATTTTACTGTTGCGCATCTCCATCTCCTGCAGCATGCTGTTTGACAGATCCAGAATCACCATCTTTCCATGCTGTCAGCCCTGTAACTGGCCCGTCATTTGACATTTCCACACAATTTCACTTCTTTTTACTTGTCAAGAGTGACACATTAAATTATATTCACAGAATAATTATAGGGCGTCAAAAGCCAGGCAGCCATCTTCCCTCCCTACTTGATATAAGTTATACTGCAGTATTTAATTTAGTTAATTAGCTGCTCCCTTATGTCCTCTCCCTCCCACCTCCTTTCATTCACACTTTTTCTCAGTTTCAAATTGGCTCTGCTATGCTAATATGCTACAGGCAAGAGATCCTTTGCAGGCATAACATGCTTAAATATATAATTGATTAATTAAATAGCACAAACACGGTTCACAAACATCATTGCTGTGAGATACATGTATGAGGATGGGCTTTTTCTACAGTTATTTAAAAACACACTTGAAAAACGGCTCAGCTAAGCCAGAAGACATGAATCTCGCAACCTTTCCTTTACTCCCTGTCATTTCGATGAGTGTCAGCTATTGAAAAATTAAAAACGCTCGAGTCCTCTCTTTTAATCTGTGGAGTGATCTGACAATGAGAAGTGACTCTACCACCCGCCTCTGACCCACACTTTAACCTGCAACACACACACACACACACACACACATGCACATAAGCATTCACACACATGCCCTCCCTGTGGAGAGAGGGAAGATTGAGAGAAAATAGACCTCCCACCATGTGGTGTCTTAAGAGGGTTGAAGCCTCTCAGAATGTACTTTCTCTGCTCCAGGTTGAAGAGACCTCCTACGCTTGAGATTTTTATTTTTGGGGAGAAGCTAGACAAGCTGTCCATGTCTCACACTTCAGACATTAAGAGCACTAATGTGGTGCTGAGGGAAAAATTCAACAAGAGCTACTTCTGTCCTGGTGGTATGGGGCTTGATAGGGCTTGATTAGAAAATACAGATATATCCATAGACTGTGAATAAAGATGGACTTAGCCTCTGTGATGTCATCCACAGGTTTTTCTGAGGAGCTGTTTTAAAGCTCAGAGTGAGCTGCTCCGCCGTCGCCATCTTGGCAGTGTCTGACTTCGCCGAGCTCCCGGCTAATTCAAAAATGGGCAAAGCCTTAATAAACTTTAAATGGGTAAGTTGTCTAACACCACCCCCACCCTTCAGCCCCCCCCCCCCCCCCCCCCCCACACACACACACACACACACGCAGTACAAAATTAGCTATAAAGACCAAAACTGTTTGTGCCAGGTTGTAAACATGTTTTATTTCTGCTGTAAAGTTGGACATTTTAACATGGGAGTCTATGGGGATTGACTTGGTTTTGCGGTCAGGCTCTAGTGGTCATTTGAGGAACTGCAGTTTTTGGTATTTCAGCATTGGCTTAATTTTTCAGCCCTGGCGTTTGCCACCTGAATATATCATGTGGTGCTGCTTAGAGCTTATTTAGCTTGTTTCATCATTACAGTATTCACCCTGACATCAAATAAATTTGCACAATTAGCACTGGCTAAATTGCCAACTGTATGTTTGAACAACACAAAGTGAATTTTAGAGGCAAAACAACTTCATACAAAGTCAGTGGAAATGGAGACTGGAGCAAAATAACAGTTCCTGCTTCTGCTTACAGCTAACATCTGTACAGTAAGATATGTGCAAATTACGCATTGCTGAAAATTCACTTTGCCTTGTGTCTGAAAACACCTTCAGACCTCATAGTGTCGAGCAGGTGTCACACTTGAGTATTCCAAGGCAAGGTAATATTATAAACTTAGACACGGTGAGAGCCTGTCGCCTAAGGAAAAGAAAATATTGTATTTTGTGTTTGTTTAGCACCGGGATGATTGGAGCACAAAGTTTGTCATTATTTTAAACTGACAATCATATATTTTATTGAAGTGCTTTGTTTGTATCAGTTTATGCTTTTATTGCACTATGGGAAATTTCTATTTTATGTTGTGACGCCTTTTCAACTTCCAGTAAATTGCCCCTAGTTGTATTTTCCTATAATATACTTCCTCACACACCCATGGAGACATTTATTAGAAACACCATACTAACACTGGGTATGTCCCCTCTTTACTCTCAAAACAGCCTCAGTTCTTTGTGGCACTGATTCCACAGGATGTTGCCAAATATTCCTCTGAAATTCTGCTCCATGTCGACAAGAGTGCGTCACGTCACCTTTGTGACATGGAGCATTATCCTGCTGGAAGTAGCCATTAGAAGATAGTGAGCTGCAGCCATGAAGGAATGCACACGGTCAGCTACAACAGTCAAGATAGACTGTGGCGTTCAAAGCATGATTGATTGGTATTAAGTTTGGTAGACATTCTCCTCACCTGCATCTGCATGAATTCATATATCGGATAATTGATTGGATAATTACACGAATGGGCAGGTGTACAGGCGTTTCTAATAAAGTGCTCCGTGAGTGTATAATCATGACAAGAGGCGGAGGGATTTTGCTCAGCCACATGTATGAGAGAAAAACGAGAGAGAGAGATAGTGTACGGGACAGAAGGAGGGGGTCAATGAGGGAGGTGGAGGGGGAATACTCTTGGTGAAGAGATGGGACAAGTGCAATTACTTCAATAAACGTACATCGACAGAACATCTTATTATCATTGACCTTTTATGTATTATTCAAGCTTTTGCTCGGCCCACCAGAGTTGAAAAATAGATTGTGTGCCTCTACTCTGTGTGTGTGTGTGTGTGTGTGTGTGTGTGTGTGTCTATGAATACATGTCGCCCAATGTTGGTTCTCTTGTTCAGTATGGATCGGACTCGGCTGTTTTATTAATGGATCAATTGTGTTTCTGCATCATCAACCTTTCAAAGCCCACTAAGGGTGTATCGATTCCAGCGCAAAATACACACAAAAAGGTGGGTTGGTGAGAAATGTGAATTCACTGATCTATAAGTTACCAGGGAAATAAGAAATGAATAGCCACTAAAAAAAGTTCTCACAGGAGAGCGGAGGAAAGGAACGTGTTCAGTGCATTTTAAAAAGGAAATGAATTATTCATAAAAACTGTGATAAATTATTAAAAAAGCAGAAACAGGTAATCAAGTGAAATCACAGGTGCTACATGTAATTTCACATCAGAAGTCACCACTGCAATAATTTAAAGTGCAACTACTACTAATAATAACACTATAAGTAATAAACAAACAAAACCATGGGTTTGCAGCACTTATTAGTTTTCAAATTAAGTCACGTGAATCAGTCTTGTTGTGAAATCTGTTTTACAACACAACAATAACGGAACAGCAATTGGTATTAACTCGGTATTAACTCAGTTCCTTGTTATATCTTAAAGGTTTTCTCTAATAGATCCAGCCACAAACCTGTAAACAGCTTGAGGCAGGAGACACTCATTGTGATTGTTGAGCTGATATTAAATATGATTTGGATGTGATGACCGCCGGGACCAGTCTGGACCGAGTCGGTTCCAGTTTAGATCAGACGGTGTTGACGAATTACAATCATTTCAAACATGAATCAACTGATGTTTACAACTGGAGTCGGGATCGTCGACATCCCATGGGACAAAAAGGAAACAAAACATGCTTATATTTAGCTGGTATAATGTTTACCTCAAAAATTATTTTAGTTAAACATTAACAAATTAGCAATACACATAAAATTCAGCTAAGGTTGATGGGAACAGCATCAGATTTGCAGAAGAAGAATTTGACCGATGATGTCACTACAGATTAAAGTTAATGTATCACCAAGGTTATTAAAGTTCATCCTATGGGGACCATGAATGTCTGTACCAGTTCCATTACATGTTGAGACATTTCACTAAAAATCACTGATGTCAGCCTCGTGGCGGCGCCAGATAAAAATTCAAGGGGTTCGTCAAAGTCAGGAGGATTCATCCTCTCGAGACCGTGAATCTCTGTACAACATTTAATGGCAGTTTCCTGAATAATTATTGAGATATTTCAGTCTGCATCAAAGTTTTCAGCAGCTGGTGTGTTTGTTGGTAGAAACAGTCATTATGTATGAGCTGTAGTGTTTCTTCAATAACCTGTTCCCAGTTTTAAAACCATTAAACCAGATTGAGCAGCTTCTAAATCACCAAATTAAAGGAGTGTTTATTTATCAGACTCTGGCAAATTTCCCTAAAGAAGTTTATTTACCTAATTTAATAGGCGAAGACAATACCCACGCTCGCCTCACATGCTCCATCCTGCCCTGCAGAGGAACAAGCCATAATGACCTTATTTCAAAATGGATAGTAATTCCAACAAACTGCCATGGGTGGAGCAGAAACGGTTATGGAGCCACTGAGTTTATTTCCCGAGAGTCTATTACAGCTGAAGTAGCCATAGATATATTAAGCCTTGGAGCAGAATAAGCATCATGTGACTCACGACTGTTTTCATGATAGTTGGTAGTGCCACAGGATTATATGAAATTTAAATGGAATTGTTTTTTTCATTTTTGACTAACACACTTGAATTGAGGCCATCTCTAAGAATCCCTAACGGCATCAATTCACTCTCACTCTCGCTTACTTTTTTCACCCTGTCCGTCCTATTTGCTGCAGTAGTTTATGTGATTTCTGCTGAGATTCCCCTGCACACGGCTGCTAATGGCCGCTCTGGATGTCTAATCCGATGCACCGCCATGCTCTCTTTCATTTTATTTAAGAATGGGGGACAAGTGTTCCTCAATCCCCTCGTGTAGACCCTCGTTTTATACGCCCACATGAGACGAAGAGGCAGCTCTGCTTGTCGTTCAAATGGACTTTTCATTAGGACACCGAATGGGTTTGGGTCACAGCAGCAGCACAGCTGATCAAATCTCAAACAATGGAGCTGCCTGGCTCTCCTCCAGGTCTTTGTTTACTGATGTGAGTGCAGGTGTGTGTGTGCGTGCGTATGTGTGTGTGTGTGTGTGTGCTGGATCTGAGAGCACCTGTGAGTATGAGCCAGGGTGTGATCTGATGCAAGAGTTACAAGAGGAGATAGATACAACTGCGTATCTCTTCATTCTGTGTAAGGCTATAGTTAGCTTAGCTTAGCATCAAGAGTGGAAACAGGGGGAAACAGTTAAAAAAAACCTCCCACCTGCAAATCTAAAGCTCACCAGTGAACATGTGATAGTTTGATTTGTACTAAAATAAAATATTAAAAGAAGATTTATGGTTTTCACGGTGGATTGCGTAAGGGACTGTTTCTCAGTCGGAAGTAGCTGCTTCTCGTAGTCTCTGCTCTTAACCTGTGAGAACCGGTGATAACAAGACTTGTCACTTTTACACTTTGGTTAATGATAAGTGGATTTTGTTCCCTCTGGACACCGACAGGAAAACTGCTCGCTGTTCCTCCAGTTTCCATTCTCTGTCCCGGGGAATTCTTCTAACAGGCGAATAAGTGTTTCTCACATTCTGAAGTTTTTCCTCAGGTGGAAATCATAAAGTAAATTCAATAATGTAAAAGCAATGAGGTCCACTTAGTAGCTGTTGTGGAGTCATAAGCTATCACATGATTTTCTTCAGTAGATGGAATTTGCCCGGTTGTCATGGAAACAGCACTCAGTTTATTTTAAGTTTATTTTTCACCTTAAAAAAAACAATGCAATTGAAAAAACTATCTCACCACATGCGGTCCACTTAGTGCTTGTTCCGGAGCTTTCAGTTGCACTTCCTGGCCTTTTGTAATTTTTTTTTGTCGTGTTTCACACTGTAATCAAATCATGAAAACGGACATCACTTTATAGGGAAAAGCTTTTGGAACTTAGCGTCCTGTTAAACTGGATCTGCTGCGGGATCATTTTGTTATTCATGACCTTCTTAGCACAAGTAACTGCTGGTTATCAAAATATCAAAATCCCTGTGTCCTGATATCATAACACCATAACATCATACATCTAGTTGCAGGGCAGCGTTTGATCCAATAATATTAGATTTCAGTTCGCTATCCCCCTTCCTCTCATTTCATAGCAAGCCAAGAGCAGAGAAGAAAAACTGTCCAATCTAAAATGTTCCCTTTTTTTTCCCACAGATTTATTGTGGTTTTTTGATAGGAAAACAAATGAGTATATGATGTGGAGGTGGCAGTGGGACATTAAGTGGTTAGAGGTTGTAAATCAGACACTGATTAAATCAGTCTGGGCCAGAGTTGTCCATTTGCCTTGAGTGCAAAACTGACCTGATTTGGGTGATTTTCCTGACAGGTCTGTGTATCACTGGGGGTGTAACTGCACCGTGGCACATTTCACGCCATTAAAGCAATCCGTGGGTCTATTATACTTCCAAGGCACTGTATCCTTGATAGCACTTTTAGGACTCGAGGAAAATTTTCAGCCGCAAATGGTGAGCATTGTCGGCTACATCTTGTCAGGATGAAGGAGCTGCTGACACTTTAGCATCTGCTTTTTCTCTTTCCTACGTGGTCTCTTCTAAAAATCCTGCCCTTTACTCCCCTTGCTTGCTCCCCTCTATTTTGGAAAACATGAATTTAAATGAAAGAAAGCACCACATGCTTTGTTTTGTTCTCTTTTGTAGCATTTCATCAGGCAAGTGCTTTTTCTTTCTTTTGAAAAGTCAGAGCTGTCAAGGCCAGTTTAAAACTGAATACTTTTTCTCCCATTTTCTCTCTCCTCTGTGCTGCTGGGAGGTAGAAGGTCATCACGCCGCAGCATCTCAGCTTCCCTGTAATCAAGTACAAGTAGACACGAAAATAAATGCTATAATGAACTAATGCACTTACACTCTGAAAACATTTGGCGCTGTTATTAGTAGATGTCAAACTAGGAACTCGAAGTCATCTGTTGTGAAATGTTATTACTAACGTCATTACTAACTTTATCCTCCACAGTGAGTTTATACTATCCAATGAATACAACAGATGGGATGATAAATTCAGCAATAAGGATATTCCAAAGCACTTTTAGTACTTTTATCCAATGCACACTCAAGGTTTCAGAATAAAACACTGTAAATTTGTTCATAACACATAACGACCCTTTAAAATGCAAGTCATTCTTAAAAAATTAGGTGGAAATCATTTATAATGTCATTACAACCTTCAGAACAAGAAAATAAGTGATAAAAATAGAAGCAAACAAGAGGGTTGCTTTCAAACGCTGCTGCAACTTGTAATGTTTTTCGTCTAGACTGGTAGGTAAACAGCTGTTAACGTCAAAAGCAACACTTACAAATAGCTCCTCTAAAAAAGTACTTATTATGACGAATACACAACATCTTTTCCTAACCCTAACCCAAGTAGTTTTGGTAACTGAACCTAACCAAGTGGTTCGGTATCCTATGGGTCATAACCGAGGGACAAGTGATCTATATGTTGGAGGACTTGTTGCATTAAACAGTCTGATTACAGCCTTTGTAACATGTAAAAAAAAAACTTTAATGATGTAAAAACTGACCTTTTAACATAACAACTTGTTGCTGCAGCTGTAATGTTTTTCTGCTCCGGCTTGTAAGCGTTCAGCTAACCCATATGCGCCGTCCTTTTATAGCTCCTAAAACGCTGTTGTGACAGTGTGTTAGAGAGGGCGGCTATATGAATCCAATCTAATGCTCATTGTATAGCAGATTGTTTAGTATTCACAAAGCATTGGGAATCACACTGCATTCTGCCATCACAAGTAGAACAAGGGAGCTCGACCTTGTTTTTCATATGATTCCAACTGCTGCACATTATCATATGTTACGTAGCTATTCTTGTCAAGTGCAGACACCATTATAATCTGTGGTTGCTCAGGAAGACAGAAGCTGCTATAATTAGACCAATCTGCATGCGCGCTGTGTGTTTTCCACTGTTACCCCATAGATTTAAGATGCAAATCGAAGCCCACAGAGCCTTAAGAGTCACCTAACGAATCTCCTAATGCATGCTTTGATTGCGTTTCACTTGTCATATAAAGTGATTTGAAAGCTCCTCTGTCTGCATTAAATCTCCATAATGAAGCACGACAAAAAAAAGCCACGGCTATTAGCGCGTGGATTACAATTTTTAATCTGCCGGAGCTCATTATGTCGAGGCTCATGTGCAGGAGGGAGATTATTCAGAGGAGAAATTCACATATTTCTTTTAGTGTTGGATTCGACATCTGTTGTTTACTATGATGAGATGGGACGTCACTGTGTGGTAGAACATCACAGTACCTGGCTCTGTTCACACTGCAGCGTCGTCTGAACTTTTTACATGTGAATATTGAACACTGAATAGAAAATTTATTTAGTGATCTTAATGTGATAGACCAGGATGTACCTCGCCTCTCGGCCAATGCATGCTGGGACCGGCTCCCACGATTAAGCAAAGGATAGGAGTAGATAATGGATGGATGATTTCTAAAATGAGACAAAAGAAGATAAACACTTCTTAATTTGGCTAGAACAGCCACAGTTTGTGAATATCATAAAGACATGGTTTATTTCCTGCCTGGAGTGTGCAGAGAAGGTTGATGCCAATACAATGCTGGAGCCTGAAGCCTTGAACCTAAACAAATCAAATACAAAGTTATGACAAAGTTGACTTTTCCAACATGGTTCTGGACCGACTGCAGGTTTGCATACTCCCTAACTTTAAAAGGCCTAACAAGCTGAAGCAGCTGTGTAGATTCGAAAAAGCTTTCTTACATTTTAACATCTAAACTTTTTTGTCAATTCTTCTTTTTCTCCCCCTGTCCCTGTGCAGCAGCTGCTAATATCCAGCAACAACAGCTGACCTTGTGGGTCTTGCCTCTTGACAGCGCTCTGTGTTTGTCTCTGTTATTCTATAAATACGAGATAAGGGCCATGGCAGATCCCAAGTGTAGCTGTGTGGTTAATTGAGACGCAGCATCAGTGACCTCAGTGCATGCCCAAGCCCTCCACACCACCGCCTATCACTCATGCTGGGTAATTGGTAGCAGTGCAGCTGCAGAGAGAAAACTGAAGAGCAGTGACTGACAGAGCTATGTTTGGACAAATGTGTTAAATGTGTTGTATAGAGGTTTATGTTCCTCACTCACCTTGCTTGCTTAAAGCGGCACTAGGCAAGATTGTCACTTTTCATCAGCCGAAAAACACAAGACACTGACAATAAGAATATCCCACTTTCATTAATTGAGACACTGTAAATCCTCCCTGCACCACCGTGAGACTGTAGTGTCTTTTCTCTAGCTGAGGAAGCTTCAAGAGGGAAACACCAGCTGTCTTGTAAACAACAACAAAGCAGAGAGACCTGGGTTGTATCTGAAATCTACGGTGGCCCTGAGAGCTCAACACAACACAACAGCAGCGTTTCCAGTGGACACAGGCGAGTTCAACCCGTCATCCTCTCTCTCTCTCTCTCTCTCTCTCTCTCTCTCTCTCTCTCTCTCTCTCTCTCTCTCACTATCAACACTTTCAAAAGTCACAATTGGGCATTGAACAACAAGTCCCAGAAACTCAAAAAACAAAAAACAAAAAGATGGTAAATATAGTGCAATATACAGTAAATAAGGAATGACTTCAGACACAGCCCCTGCAGCTGTCATCCCTGCGCTGTGTGATTTGTAGGTTGGTAGTTCACTTCCATGACAGCGCATTGATTTCTAGATCTTTCACCTTGTCAAACAGCAACAACTTACTTTCCATTTCAACTCAAAAACTGCCTCCATGGGCGACTCATTTGTATTATATTGGGCTCACAATGGCACATTTGTATCAACATAATGAGGAAATGTTTGTTGTTTCCTATTAAGATATTTGGATTTGTTGTCTGCCCCTGGCAATTAAAGCATGGTTAAGGTTTTTTATGGTTATTTTTTTTTTAAGAAGCTGAAAAAGTCAAGTGTGACTTGAAGCCTTGAGACAGCTTGTGTTTACTTCTTCAGTGTGAGCCATCATCTTTTCCCAACCTTAATTAAGCCTTTTCATTGCCTCAACCTAAAAACACACGGGGACACAGGGAGTGAATCCCGCTTGGAACAAATTGTACCAGTCGACATAATCCAGGCAGCAGTTACATTTCCTCCAAAATATATTTGAAAAACAGATTTAGCAGTATCTGAATGTATTTGAGTTGGAGACGTGGTCGGCCATTTGGAGACACCAACATGAATAGAGGTTAAATAATTATATGAAATAAAATACCAAAAACACTTCAAATGATGCCTAATCTACAAATACTGTGTGTGTGAGGTTGTGTCTCTCACACAGAACTGGCAGTTCAAACATTTGTGAATCAAATTATAAAAAAAAAAATCAAAAACATTCCTCAATCATAATCGACCCCCCCCCCATCCCCCTTTACATGCAATATTCATCAATCAATAGTTAATATCTTCCTTTAGAGCTCCACTTTCCTTTGAGTACAACCACTTTTTTTTTTTTTAACATTCAATTAGCATGACCCTCAAAAGAATATGCCCTCCACTGTGACTGCGTTCAGCTCCATCCTTTCTGAATTTCCACCCATGGAAGAGGTGCCACAATGAGCAGCCCCAGGTATTTCCCCCCACCACTCCTGAATGGGTGGAAGTGGAGGAGGGTGTGAGTGTATGTATATATATGTGTGTGTGTGTGTGTGTGTGTGTGGAGGGGAGATGGGGTTGAGAGGTGGGGAGGGTGGGGGGTTGCAGTATCCCCAGGGGAGGGCAGCACAAATCCAAGGGAACAAAAAAGCATCCATATTTGGCAGGGCTTTTGTCTCCCCTGACAGCTGAGTGTACCGAGGGGGGCCCACAATAATGAATTGGATTAAATGTGAAAGTAAGAAAGCATGGCTCCTCAAAGGCCAGGGTGGAGGGAGGGGTGGCGTGTGTGTGTGTGTGTGTGTGTGTGTGTGTGTGTGTGTGTGTGTGTGTGTGTGGAGGGGGTTGCCGGTTGGGGTGGGAGGTATGCTAATGTGTGTACAGTTTCAACACAGAGGCGGATCAAAGATGCATTTTTAAAAAGTTGGTTCACAGGAAGAGATTAGTGATATATAAATATGATTTCCCTATTCTCATGCTTGTTAAAAAAAAGCAGCTTTCTGGGAAATGATTGCCTTTTAAATGCTCCCCTTGTTGTCTCTTACACAGGAACATGTAAGAAAGCTGAAAGAAATTCCCTCCCTAATGAGAAAAGATGAGCGTGGCCCTGCCGTGTATCATATATACGTCTGAAGTGTGTAAATCACCATCAGCACGCAGCCTCTAAGCTGATTAAAAAAACACCTGATACCAAACAGTATAGCGCACAGTACAGAGCTAATTTAATCAGCCATCTTGCTCATTCTATATTCCATTACTCTACACTCTTTCAACATGACCTTAAACCTCGGCGGATTCATTTTATTGCTGCATTTTAATGTATAAATCTCCCGAAGTGGGAACAGCAGTGATTTTGATTTGCATTTTATTGAGCTTTAGATTGCTCTGGGATAATGATGAGGTGTGGGGGCAGCGTTAATGCTCTTAATGTTGACCACCACGGTGCACCCTCTTTGTCTTCGCCCCGTAGTTTCTGCTGGATCTGCTGCTTGTAATTACTTTCAGATATCCATAGCTCAGTAAAGGACGAGGCAGGGTGACCTCGCTGTGCGTCGCTGGCGAGGAAAGAACACACGGATAAGCATAAAATGAGTTTCTGTGTGAGTCATATAACTGCGGGTGATACGCTATACAGCGGATAAATATTTGCCTGCACATTTACGCGGACACTCCTTTGACTAAGCTCACCTTTAACCCCCAAATTTTCCCATCCCTTATGGTTTCATTTTTAGAATTGGGCAAAATTTCCGCTGCATCCGAAGTTCAGTTTTATTGGGTGGAGGAGGGGGGGAGTCGCGACGCCTATAAATTCATGATTAAATAACATGTCAAAACTTCTGGTGGGCTGTCTTCATGTCGAGCTGCACCGAGATCTGATTTCCCACACGGCTGCTGTCAGAACATTCATTATAAAGTGCAGTGAGCTTGTTTAAATGTGACGAGAGTTGTACTGGCTAACTGTAGTCTTGACTGAGACTAAGCTGGTGATATAAATAAAAGCAGAACAGACGGACCTGATTGTCTGCGTTCCTCTCCACCATCTGTGGGCCTGTGTTTTTCTCTTTACGTCTTGCTTTCCATTTAAAGTAGAATATCTCAAAGTAATGCTTATGCAATCATTACTCTTTAAATTGCACGCTGCAGTTCTGTCGACAGTAAGGCTAATCACTAGAACTTTGATGTGCCTACTTTGTCATATGTGTCTCATGTGATGCCTCAGCCTTTGTATTAAACCGCTGCAGTGTGGGCTGAAGTTACAGCAGTTGTGATCAGCCTGGAATCAAATCAGTTATGGAGTAATCTGGTGACACGTTTCCACCAGAGACGTATCAAAACATCCACAAAAACTCAAACCAAACACACGCAGCAGAAAATACAACTATTTTAAGAGATACGATGCACTAACACCTACATCTCCTCCCCTATACCTGAATTAAAAGTAAAACAGGATTACATAGATAGATAGATAGATAGATAGATAAAACATATTGGTTGTCAGTTTGTGGGCTCAGATTTATGTTTGTTTTGTTTCAAATTAAGTCTCACTTTGTTCTAAAACCACATGTGTTCGAGGGGCTTACTTCCTGGAGGAAAATTAATTTCTCACTGTGTGTGAACAATGGCAAGCGAACAATGACTTAATGCAGCCCTCGCATGAAAAACACTCAACTCAAGTCATAATCAATTAACAATAAAGCAGAAATTTTGACCAAAGAAAATTACAGCTTCCAGTTTCCTGTGATGAATCATCTGGCTGCGTGGAAGTTGTTTTTCACGTTGTGCGGGGATGAATGGCAGCTAACAGCCTCTTGTGAGGGGAGGAAACAACCCGGCTGAGTTACAACACAAATGATTGGCGCGAGCGAACAAAAACACTTGTATTTCTGCTTAATGCTATCCATCATCTTGTCAGTCAATTGTCATATATTTTAAATGCTGGGTTGAAACATTAAATCAAGACATTTCTAGAGGGTAAACTGAGCTCAACCTCTATGGTGGCCTCAGAGCTTTTTCAACACTGACAATAAAGATAAAAAACTGTTAGCACCACCTAGCACTTACTGTAGCCTCTATTTGATATTTAACCACATAATAAGCTCTTTTCTGATCAACACTGTCGATTGAAATGCAGTCTTTGTTCATCTCTTTGTATTCAGCCACCAGCAGTTAAACTCTCTGTTGCTATAGAAACCACTATTGACACAGCTCCATAACAGTTTTGTGACCACAAGCAAAAACTGACAAGCATTATTTTATCTAATCCTCAAAAGCCATTGTTATTATATTATTATATTATCTGCTGGCATTCTTTATTATAGCTGTTTTGTAATTTGTAAATGTAGGTTTTTTGTTTTTTGATCTGTTTACTGCTGACAAAGCTCGCCATGATACCAGCTAACATGTTTCTAAAGCCCCTTTTCCACTGGTTAAAAAAAACCCCGCTAAGACCTGCTAACATCAAGCTTCTGTCGGCAACGGAAAAAGGGTTCAGTCAGCATTCACACCTGGGTCAAATGACTCTGCAATGGACGTGGGTATTTATCGGGTCCAGCTCCGGTCAGCATCGACGTAAACACAAACACCCGGGTGAGCACGCTAATTTAGACAATGTGAGACGGACCTGTCACCCGTTACACCAGAAACACATTGGCTAAAAGAGTGCAGTGTAGCCTCGAAATAAGTTTCAAAAATACACAATCACCGACCGAAACATCTCATGCGTTGGCTCCGACACTTTTATGGGAACACAGACCCGGGAATAAGACGCGACAGATCCATTTGTCTGAAACTCCAGTGGCAGTGTAAAGGAGTCAATCATCTTTTTTTTTGTGGGTTTACCTCTATTTAAAAAAACAAACACTTATAGCCGCTAATTTTGGTGTAAAAGGACATAGCTAAAAAGAGCCAAATCACATCCAGGCTAGCCTCTGCTCCACTAGCTTCAGCAAAATATTAACGAAATAGCAATATGACCAAGTGCAATATGCAAATCACAGGAGCTGCTTTTCTTTTTTTCCATAAAGGTAAAATATGTCACAACATACATTTATGAGTGAAGCATTGTGGCGCTACAGAGATGCCCCGACCTACAAATCATATTCTACAGATGTAAGGAAAAGATGCTTATTTGGTGCAGACCCCAGCAAAAGTCACATCATCATTTTTATTTTTTTTTCAGCAAAAATGATAATTCCCACAAAAATTGTGACTCAAACCGTAATCGCAATATCTGTCAAAAGAGTTTTTGCACAGCTCCACTGTAACTCAGCGCAATCTTTCATGCAGCAACATTTCCTGTCATCGGTGTCTCGAGTTCTCAGAGACGCTCAGACTCTAAAAAGTTCAAGGAGTTCACCTTTATTTAAAAGTAAAGCAGGCGAGGGGCAGGTAAGGGGTGAAGTCCGTGGGCAGGAGGTGGTTTGTAACAGGCAGGAGCACCACACACACACACACAAAAAAAAAAAAAGCAAATGGGAGCAAGCAGGAGGTCAGAAACTGGTGGGCAAAACAGACAGGGGCTTGAACACTGCAGCTGCGATGGCATGATAGACAATCTGGCAGGGTGCAAGTGGACATAGAGCAATATATTCACTAAGGAGCTAATGAGGGAATGGAGAACAGGTGAGCAGATGGCCGTGGGGAGAATGAGGTGTCTGGGAAGGCGGGGAAGGCCGGTGGTGGGGTTACTGCAGGGCAGGCGTGAGTGGCAGGGTCTGAAATGACAAGGCATTTAGTGAAAATGGCAAAGCAGAATGAGGATGAAGGAGTAACTGAATAAAATTGTGACAATCTGAAAAAATTGAAGCAAACTCCTGCAGTATAGCCTACGTTTGCTATCCAAAATTTGAAGCTTTCATGATTTTAACAAAGTGAAATGATTATTTTTTGTGAAAAAAAAACAAACTTTGCTGCTGGAATCTGCCAGTGTTCAGTCCTCTCTGTCCTGCTGCTGTTACAGACATGCCTGCACTCACCACGACCCCCTTGCCTTCACGTTTAAACCCGTGAAGGTCTGGGACTTATGGGAAATGTTGTTTGCTAAAGGCTGCAAAAAACATAAACATTAAACAAACAATGACATTAGCTCGTTTTAAAACTAGCATATGAAGTGAGCCACGTGACGTACTGCTGAGAAAGTCTCGGTTCCAAGGCCGGATTTTTATTTATTAGCGTAGTTACAAACATCAATGGGATTTTAAATGAGCTTGGCCTCTCTATACAACCTTCAACTTTTAATTACTGTTATGGAGGATAACTGTTATATATTTTAGTCTTTTCACATTAACATTTCCACACTCTGTGCACTAGATGAACGACTGTGCTGCAGAGCTAATGTTGATCTTTCACTGGTGATACTTTCTTTCTTTATAACCGTCACCTTATGTACACATCTTATACTAATTATTTATTTACCATATTAATTTATGTTATTTAATAATTGGTGCAATATTCATTGTATTAAAGGGGACCTATTATGCAAAATGCACTTTTCCATGGTTTTCTATCGGTAGTATGTGTCCATGGCGTGTCTACGGACCCCCCAAACATGAGAAAAGTCCATACTCTCGTTCTTTTGCTTTCTCCACCTTTCAAGAAATGTGTGCTCAAACGAGCGAAATGGAGATTCGCCCCTGGTGACGTCAAGAAGGGCGATGCCCCTCCCCCCGGGTGGGTGACGCTCCCCGAGCTATGTGTGTGTTCCGCCCTCTGAGTCCGTGTTGCAGACGGTATCGTTACTTCCCTCGCGAACACCGGCTTTCGGTAGAACAATGTCGAAGGTACGAGCGAAACACAGTAGTTGCTTTGTTGTTGGCTGCACAAACCAACACAGAAGTCTTTTTTTAATCCCTACGCCCGAGGATCTGAAGACCCAGTGGATTAATTTTATTTTTGATGGAAATGTTCCCGCTCCAACTCCGAAAGTGTTGTACGTGTGTGCTAACCATTTCACCTCGGACTGCTTTCTCAACGAGGGCCAGGACAACGCAGGATTTCCTACAAGTCTCAAGATAAAGCTAAAAGAGTGCAGTGTAGCCTCGAAATAAGTTTCAAAAATACACAATCACCGACCGAAACATCTCATGCGTTGGCTCCGACACTTTTATGGGAACACAGACCCGGGAATAAGACGCGACAGATCCATTTGTCTGAAACTCCAGTGGCAGTGTAAAGGAGTCAATCATCTTTTTTTTTTGTGGGTTTACCTCTATTTAAAAAAACAAACACTTATAGCCGCTAATTTTGGTGTAAAAGGACATAGCTAAAAAGAGCCAAATCACATCCAGGCTAGCCTCTGCTCCACTAGCTTCAGCAAAATATTAACGAAATAGCAATATGACCAAGTGCAATATGCAAATCACAGGAGCTGCTTTTCTTTTTTTCCATAAAGGTAAAATATGTCACAACATACATTTATGAGTGAAGCATTGTGGCGCTACAGAGATGCCCCGACCTACAAATCATATTCTACAGATGTAAGGAAAAGATGCTTATTTGGTGCAGACCCCAGCAAAAGTCACATCATCATTTTTATTTTTTTTTCAGCAAAAATGATAATTCCCACAAAAATTGTGACTCAAACCGTAATCGCAATATCTGTCAAAAGAGTTTTTGCACAGCTCCACTGTAACTCAGCGCAATCTTTCATGCAGCAACATTTCCTGTCATCGGTGTCTCGAGTTCTCAGAGACGCTCAGACTCTAAAAAGTTCAAGGAGTTCACCTTTATTTAAAAGTAAAGCAGGCGAGGGGCAGGTAAGGGGTGAAGTCCGTGGGCAGGAGGTGGTTTGTAACAGGCAGGAGCACCACACACACACACACAAAAAAAAAAAAAGCAAATGGGAGCAAGCAGGAGGTCAGAAACTGGTGGGCAAAACAGACAGGGGCTTGAACACTGCAGCTGCGATGGCATGATAGACAATCTGGCAGGGTGCAAGTGGACATAGAGCAATATATTCACTAAGGAGCTAATGAGGGAATGGAGAACAGGTGAGCAGATGGCCGTGGGGAGAATGAGGTGTCTGGGAAGGCGGGGAAGGCCGGTGGTGGGGTTACTGCAGGGCAGGCGTGAGTGGCAGGGTCTGAAATGACAAGGCATTTAGTGAAAATGGCAAAGCAGGATGAGGATGAAGGAGTAACTGAATAAAATTGTGACAATCTGAAAAAATTTAAGCAAACTCCTGCAGTATAGCCTACGTTTGCTATCCAAAATTTGAAGCTTTCATGATTTTAACAAAGTGAAATGATTATTTTTTGTGAAAAAAAAACAAACTTTGCTGCTGGAATCTGCCAGTGTTCAGTCCTCTCTGTCCTGCTGCTGTTACAGACATGCCTGCACTCACCACGACCCCCTTGCCTTCACGTTTAAACCCGTGAAGGTCTGGGACTTATGGGAAATGTTGTTTGCTAAAGGCTGCAAAAAACATAAACATTAAACAAACAATGACATTAGCTCGTTTTAAAACTAGCATATGAAGTGAGCCACGTGACGTACTGCTGAGAAAGTCTCGGTTCCAAGGCCGGATTTTTATTTATTAGCGTAGTTACAAACATCAATGGGATTTTAAATGAGCTTGGCCTCTCTATACAACCTTCAACTTTTAATTACTGTTATGGAGGATAACTGTTATATATTTTAGTCTTTTCACATTAACATTTCCACACTCTGTGCACTAGATGAACGACTGTGCTGCAGAGCTAATGTTGATCTTTCACTGGTGATACTTTCTTTCTTTATAACCGTCACCTTATGTACACATCTTATACTAATTATTTATTTACCATATTAATTTATGTTATTTAATAATTGGTGCAATATTCATTGTATTAATTAATATTATTTAATTGAGTCTATTATATAATTACTTCATTATCAGTCGCAGTACTTTATTATTTTGTATAATAATAATGTACTAATATAATTTTTTCTAGGTGTATCATATCAGTTAAGTTGCTTATTTACAGCAGACAGGTGTGAATGTGATACACATGTGCAGGGTTATGCTACTTTTGTGAATCCAGTTTTGGTGTTACTGACCTGTAATCTTTTTTAAACACCTTTGCTCCGACTATTGTTCACAGTATCTCATCTCTATCTGAACTGTAATCACTGTTGTTGTCCTGCAACGTTTTCACAGTTACTTCCAGTTAAAACTTCAAAAAGCCAACTGCTGCCTTCAGCCTGTTTATCTCCAAGCCCTTCTTCTAATAATTACATTTATACATTACTAAACTGTTCTCCCAATTACGCTGTGGTTGTTTGGGAATACAAAAGCGCTTTGGTTAAGATCACAGAAAGATTGTGCTTTTTTGATTAAATGTTAATAAGCACATTGTGTTTTCGAGTCACTGTGAACTTTTTCTGCATTAAAACAGACCATGATGTTTCTCTGACATCGGCCAAGTGCTGTGAAAGCCTTCACACATCCATAAAACGTTTAATGATGCTCTATAGTCACTATAAAATATGTTGTCAGTGAACATTGTAAAGATACTGCGCCTTGCCAAATATGTTGAAAACATAATCTGGTGGGCGTTACATTGCCTTCTAGACATATTAGCTGTTGCAAATTACTTGTATGTTAATGCAGATCCTCTGAGAAATGGTTGCCACATCTGCACAACCACACACATGGTAAGAGCAGAAGAAACTTCCTGTTTTGGACAAAAAAAAAAAAAATCCCCTAAGTGACGAGTTTAGATACTGTGATTTTGATTGTCTCTGTCGTGAAGGTTTCGGTTCACACAACAGAAAAGTACTTGCTTATGGTTGGAGCAGGATCACTGTTGTAGTTAAGGCTGGGTAAGTTGTTGTTGTTGCAAACTGCACCGCACAGTGAGGAGGTGCTGCAAAGGTTGCAAAGTCACTGCACTACATTCACCTTTGCTTCTGAACGAGGACGCTCATTTGCACATGTGCGACAGGTCCCTTGTTAGGCGGATGTAAACACGGGTCATTTTAAGCATTTAAACAAACAAGCGACTGGCAAACAAGAGCTCGCAGACTTCCTCGTTCTGGGTTTTTTTTAAAGCTGCACTACGTCGAGTGTAAATTACCCCGAGATGCAATTGTTAGGAAAATGGGATCACAACAACCTTAAAATTACATAAATCAACACGCTGCATGGTCATGTTTACCGACGCAGCCGGCGTGTGACGCCTTGTCCTCGAGGGGAACAGGAGAGGCAGATGATCTGATGTTGATGGAAGTGCTTGTTTGCTGCTTCCTCTGCGCACACAGAACTGTCTATAGGAGGATAACACCACTGATAGATAACAAACTCAAATTGTGGCGGGTGCAGCTTTAACATTGCTATTCCTATCATCCACACAACTACTGTGGGTGCGAAGAAAATCCACTCGGTGTCTCTGTTTGTAACAGAAAACACCTCTTTGTTCAACTTCAGAGGGAGTAATACCAGAAATTACGCACTCAAGGCCTCTCCCGACATGGTTAAACTACACTGGAATTGCATGATATTGCCCTCAGGCTGCAGCACTCTAGAGAGCCCCGAGGGGAGCACCTCTTCTCGGTGAATTTTAAAGGTCATGGCAGTTTCACTTCTCGCTCCCTCTCTCTCTCTCTCTCTCTCTCTCTCTCTTTCTCAGTCTCTCTCTCTCTCACCACTGAGAAAAGAACATGAGCTGATGGCCTATTGAGAATATTGTTTCCTATCTCTGGGCCCCTATAGCGCATTTCCAAACCTGCCCTTGGAAATGCATCGAAAGGCAGCTCACAGCATGGCAAAACACACAACACGCTCTTGTTGATGCCCTTGGTGCCTCTCAATATGCAGACCATAGATAATGGCATTCACCGCACAGTTGGTACTGACTTCCTCGCCCGTCTTTTGAACTGATACACTGCCTCATACTGTGCTTTGTGTTGTGCTGTCTTGGTAAACAATGAGAGCGGCATTGACGGTGAAGGAAACACGGATAATATCTAGACACCAGAAACCCCGGGGAGGATGAGCCCGCGTCTTTCTTAAGCAACATCGTCATGTATTTTTCAACAGGCAGCGTTACGGGGACACACAGGACACAGATCGAATAGAGTGAAGTTGTTCTGCCGCAGATAACAAGCTCCGCTCACCCGTCGCTGTATCTCAGAACAGGAAACAAGATAGCTTCTCAGTTTGTTGACTGTCAGGTGATCTGATCATTTACAAGGACCTTTGCCAAACAGCTGTCGCCACGTTCGGGGAATACTGTTGCGCCATCGTGAAATGTGCTGCCTGCTTTTGTTTGTTTTCATTTATCTGAATCAAATAAGCTATAAGCAGAACAAACGGGGGGGGGGGGAGGACGGTGTAATCCACTGAGATATACTGCTGATGTTGTATCTGCGGCTCCATCTGTAGCAGGGGTAGTTAACTTGCCTGTTTAAACTAGGCTTCAGTTAGCTTGATCATGCTAGCTTCACCTCATAAGAAGTAAAGGATGGCAATATGATGATATGTACCATGAGACAATATAAATGTGTCTGCTGTTTTTACATTTCTGTTATTTACTCAGAGAATATGTGGAACAGACCAACCGAACTTTGGTCAAACTCGTCTCCCCTACAGTGTCAATAATACTGAATAAAATTACACGTACAGTGATACACATATTCACTTTAGAGATAAGAAGATTCATACCATTCTCGTGCCTCACCATTGGGAGTTGATTAGCTTAGCTTAGCATCATGGCTGAGAGCAGAGGCAAACAGCTTGATTGGATCTCTCTAAATTATAAAGTAGCTTTATCAGCGTCTCTAAACTTCACTAAGTTGTCTCTCGTTTGAATTTATAAACATACCGAAAGGTTAAAACGAGTGTGTTTTTACCATATGCTAACTGTTAATCGACTCCTGGCTCTAACACCACAGTTGGTGTGAGTCCTCTCATTAAACTCAGCAATAAAGTGATTTACTGTATTTCCCAAAACTTTCAACTACAAGTTATTACATATAACTTATTGTCATAACCAGCCCTGCTTCTCTGAGGTTCCTCTCTTCTTCACACTATATAAAAATCTCTGCTGTGATGGTTAGCGCAGTTAGCATCTTTTATTTGTTTATGTTGTTTGTTAGCTTGTAATGGCAGTGGCTGACACAGTGTTAGCGGTTGTGCTAATGCTAACTTCCCTCTCTGTACTGACAAGGTTTATTCAGGTTTATTTAACCCCGCCCCCTTGTGTGTGACGTATGAAACCCTGAATCTGTTTTTATGAGACTGTCGTTGGTTCACTGCAGTTCAAGGTGATTATTTCGCTCACATGTGCCATGTGGATGTTGACAAGGTTAAAAACATGATTTTCATCTGTGAGGAGTCTTTAATAGCACCGAGCCCTCTGTGTTATGTGTGCTACACAACAAGCCTTACAGTGGCAATTATCCTTGAAAAGAAAAGTAGTCTGCCAGACCGGTTTTAAGGTCGAGCTCGTATTTTATCAATAACTTTCAGTGAATGGCAGAGGTGTTTGAGATGAGCTTTAAAGTTATGTGGAAGAGCATCGGGGGATAAATGCTCTAATTTATGTTAAAACTCACTGGCAGTAAGAATATACATCGTATTTAGCTTATGTGTTCATTATAGATGTAATAAATGCTGATACTGCTGTGTAAAAATTTATTGTCCAGCTTATGAGAAGATATTTATACTTGTAGAAGACAAGTTGAGTTGGTTTATTTTGAATAGCTAATCAGAAGAGGCCTTACGACCACTTCTGTGTGAAATGAAGTTTTCATTAACGGTTTCAACACATGTAACCTGTTTATTGATTTAAAATAACAAATGATTGCATTATGTTTTTAAGCATTCAATAACTGTTGATGCAGCGGCTCAGACTCAGACGCAGTTATGATGCATGAATAATCACTTAAAACATGTTCACATATATGTTTAACAACTGCCGTTTAATGCATTACTAAACATTTATGCAACGCTCAGATCTTCTAAATGGGGAGAGCGACTGTGAAAAGAAAGCGTTGCCCGAAGGGCTGCGTTTGGAGACGGCACTTCTATCAGACGACTGATATTACGTTGCTATCGCTGTGTGTTGAGTGTCAGACAAAAGATACGAGCAGCGTTTTAAATTCCAGCCGGTCTCTTCTGCAGCATCAGCCTGGAGGAACAGCTCCACTGGGATTGAGGGATAAACACACACATGCATACACATGGCTATTTGAGCTTTGATGGTACTTGTTGAGGGAGAGCGAGTCTGTTGTTTATTTAAAGTTGCACTGGGCAGCATTTGCACCCCAAGAAACCAGAGGGGATGCAACAGGCAATCGAAATAAGGCACTGTGGTTTCCATGTGTTCATCTGAAACTACATTTTGCTTTTGGGCATGTATAACGCTTAAAACACAAATTGTTTGCAGAGCAAGCTGTACTCTGATGTGTTTCATATTCTGTTTTTCTTTTGTGTGCTTTAGTGTAGGATTTGTTTAACACGAGCACGCCGTACGCTCGTGTGTCGGGATTTTCAGGCACCGAAATTGCCTGAAAACTGACATTCGCAGCTCAACGCCTCTAAAATCGCTTCTGATGGTTACATTTCAATCGCGGGAGACAAATAACAAAACAAAAGTCGACGTTGACTCATGTGAATTGCAAAATCGTAATTGCAGCAGCAACCTGGACGGAAGACAAATACATCGTAAACAGAGAAAATGAACAGACTGCAAGCAACGACATGAATAATGCAAACAAATATAGTGTTAATGTGCTTCTGCTGCAACATGATGTACAGATAGGCCTACTAATGTCAATCATCAATCATGCCTTTATCATATATAACATGCACTCTGGGAGGCCGAATGGCGTCATAGTTAAAATCCTTAAATTGTCTGGAAGCATGCTTTGCTCAAGGAGCCGCCAGCTGAGGCAGGTTACTCCTCCGCCTCCTTCAAGAAGCAGCTCCCGGTGTGAAGGTGTGTTACTATTAAATATCATGCAATAAAATACATTTGAACTTGCAAATGAAAAGCAAAGCCACAATTAATTTACAGCTAATTTATCCCACAAATATTCTATTGCAAGTTGAATATGCAGATGAGAGTTCATCTACACATTTATGAATCTTGCTTGGCTACAGGGTGAGCAGGTTCACAGTTAAAGATTCATAGTGACTGACACTGGCTAAATAGCTGCAGCCTAAATCTGGCTCTCCCAGGCTGATTGTTGACTGCAGTCCCATTTAAATATTTATCATATGCATATTGGACCCCTAAGGGCAGCATTTGAAATTACAACAGTCAGTCCGTTAATTGCCAAAAATGCCACACAAGCTTTGGGATCTAGACGTTCCATTTTATTATTAATGAGCCAGAGAGTGCAGTTTGACATTTATGTTGGGGCTGCAGATGCAAATGAGTGTGTGTATAAGAGTCCAAAAATGAAAGCGCATGCACTGGTAATCTGATTTGTGCTGGAAGAGGACTGCTGGTTTATAGAATTACCGATTCTGGGTTGTTGTTTTTTTTTCTGCTTAATGCTGCAGAAGTTATTTAAAAATCTAATAATAATTCAAATGTCTATGTTTATTTCAAACGCAAGTGCTACAGGAAAAACACAGGTCAGTTGATTTATGCGAGGAGAAATGCTAAGTGCTGTTAAAGTAAAAGGGACTTCTTTGGGTGAATTTAAATTGATCCCTTCCAAACCATTTATTCCTGGAAAGAGAGCAGCTTGAACATCCTGACTCTTAAAGCTCAGTGCAAAACACTTTGTATCCAGATACAAACACTCCCTTAAACCCTGACTCTGCTGCATGTATCCTCGAGTGTCACAATTACAAGCTCATTGTGTTCAACACTACACAGAGTGGTCTGCGTTCGTCTGAGTTTCCCCCAAATTCAGTCATCAATAGACGTCCTAATCCATTCAGACTCATACCACGTCTAATGCCTTTGTGCAGGTGATGTCCAAAATGATGAAATATAGCACAGACCCAGGGCTTAAAAGGTCGTTTCTAATGCAGCCTCTAATGGTCTTTCCATATGTTGTTAGCTCCTGCCACATGAATTCCATCGGGTCAGCTAAGTGGGGGGAAGCCAGCCTCTTCCATAAACATCTGCCATTAGAGTTTAGGCTGCAGAGGGCGGGATTAAAGCCTCCCAGGGTTCCTGACAAGATAACTTGTAAAAGCTTGGCGGAGGGTCAAAGGTAGCAGTTATCAGATGAGGTGCATTCCCCCGCTGAACCGTCCTGTAAAAATATATAAATCACCTGGAAAGCTGTTGCCGCCCATTTGTATCTGTCCGTCTCTGAGCCCTCTTTCCTTTTCCTTTTTGCGAGCCGCGGAGATTCGCAGAGATAAATCCTCGGCTGTAACTCCCTGAACTTTGCGGTTTACTGAGGGGAGGAAATGAGGACAGGGGAGCCGCTGACATAGTGACATTGATGAAGCACTCCACCAAGGCCTTAGACCACTACAATTTAGGAGAGATTGATTATCCAATTAACATCTGGCACGATGAGGAACTTCTCATGTTCGGAGCGGCACTAACAAGATGCAACTGTCCGGTCATGCTTTCTCTGCACATTACGTAATTCCTTGTCAGCTGGAAAGATTGAGCACGGGTCTCCACAGGGTGCTGAGGACGTTTAATAGTTTTCATAAATACATTTCCATCCTCCACGATTCTGTAATAATGTAATAAGTAACGTTATAACCAACCTCTACTATAGGACGCTGACCCCTCTACTGGCTTTGTTTGTGTGGGGATTTTATGGATTTATACATTTAGAGCTTCATGAAAATCTCTTAAAAATAAATTCCTCAGGCTACAATGATACGCTCTAAATGTTAGAAAAAGGCCATCAGAAACCATGTTCAAAGATGGAGTCCTCAAGCTGAAGTTCAAATCAAATCAAATTTGCCTTTTTTTTGCCCTTTTTGTAGGGTGTATTTCACTCTCAGTAAGACATCAACACCCTTTATCTTAATTAAAAATGCAATTAACTCTGGCTGTAAAATGGCTGGGAGTATCATCTTGGATTGTGCTGGAAGGGCAACCAGGCGTTTCTCCCACCCACCCAAACACCAGCTGCAACCTATTGGCGTCCACGCCTGTGTCCGAATGAAAAACGAGATTAAGAGTACTCCTTCGCCGTCAACATTCACGGTCGTAATGTCACGTTACACAGGTCATTAAGCTAGCAGGATAACCCATGATAAGTCCGCGACTACATTTGATCTCCCCTCCGCTCTATTGTTGAGGCAAATTTGTGTCAACACAATGGCAATAAGCTGCCCCCGTGTCAAGTCAGCCATTCAAAAACAGGATTTAAAGTCTATTGTGCTTCAGCACGCTTGATATATGTGAGGGAATTTGGGTTCAGATGTTCCTAATGACTCCCCATAGCGAGCGCATGTGTGCGCTCATTGATTTTATGCTTGTCATTCTATGTATTTCCATAAAAGCTCTGAATGCTGTGGGACCTTTCACCACTGCTGATGCTTTGATTGGAATATCAATCTGTTTTGAACGTTGGAGAAGCGCACTGATCACAAATAAGACCATTCTGAGCCTCCAAAATAAAAGCCCTGTGATTATTTCTTTTTAGTTCATTTGACTTTCATTCCAGGTTTGGTTTTCCTGAACATACTGAACTTACGGTACTGATACTGGTTTACGTTCATTCATCAACAGAAGGAGGTATGAATCCCTAGCCAGTGAGAAATTGGGGGAAAGGTGTCTTGTTGGAGAAAGGACACTCAAATGGTTGTTACTGTTTTTATGTGTTGCCTGTTGCGTTTTTTTCAGCTGGTCTCTGCGATGTGGTAACAAGCACGTATATTCTTCCATCTGGGTTAAAATTGGGAGTGTTAAACTCAAACTAAAACTCTGTAACATAATCTGATTACTTGCCATAAAATACTTTGCCTGCAGATCCCAAAGCATATGGAGTTAAATCTGCACATGGTACAGGACATGAGGGATGGAAGGAAGGATTTCTTACATTGCCCTAACAGATTACAGCTGCCAATATTTTGTATTTAGATTACTGTAATCCTTCTTTACATGGAATCTGTGACTCCTTAACCATTCACCTCTTTCTCTGGGAGCAATTAAAACACGCTCTTGAAGCTCTGGTCCAACAGGAAGCATTAGCGGACTTATGACTTCAAAGGCTGAGCTCAAATATACAACAGCGAAGTGTGTTTTCAGGCATGGCTCCTTCACAACAACAAGAGAGGCTTTCTTTTCTTCTCTGTATAATGCACAATATCGGTTTGGTCTTTGGTGTTATCAAAAGAACATGTGGGAGAAAACAGGAAAAACAAGATTTTTTGATTCTAAAGAGATTCAACAGCTGAGGGGCAACAAATGTTGAACAGTGCAATCAAAAGCAGAGGAGGAGAGATCTGAAAGTCAGTCACTAGATCCTGAACCGTTTGCATTCAGTTTCCTCACAGAGACCCTGCCAGTGTTTCCTCATACATGTGGCTGACATGTAATTTAGCCCAGCAGAGGGTGAGAGTCCAACACGTCAACACCTGCAGACATTAAAACCTTCACACCTTCACCCCTCATAAAAAATAATAATTATGCAGACGCACATTTTTGCATCGATGCCTTTACATCCTTTGCTACTGGCTGCATGTAAATGTGTTGACACCAAATAAAATAACTTCTTTTTATGACTCTCCATAGCCTGTAAAGCCAAATGCTTAAAAATGTAATAGAAGAAATGTTTCCACTTTGCCCTGCCAGCCTCAGTTTAACCCTTCCCCCCCAACATAAAGCTCTGATTAGTAATTCAATGCTGTTTGGATTGTTTTCATTTTAATGCCTTGGTGACTTTATGGCAGTAATTACCATATTTCTATAACTGCCTTACAAGCGCAGGAACAGCGTGGCATCACTTCTAATCCTAAACTTCCAGGTGAAGAGCCCGTGAGTGAAAGAAAGAAGGGAAATTACCACCAATAGCCTCGTGCAACTCTACAACCTGTTGGGCAGGAGGCCAGTTTCTCATCTGGAGTAATTCTTTCTGTCCCCCGCTCTGAATCACTGGTGACTGGGAGAAAAGACAAGAAAAAGCCATTACTTCCACCTTCACTGTACATTGTGGCTCACTTTTCCTGCTTCTGTGCAGTTTCTAATGTTACATTTCCTTTGTCGTGCATCGCCTCTCCCTCGGTCGCCTCATTGCATGCTTCCACGCCACTTGAGACATGCTACCACTGATTAGGCTAATTGCCGCCCCCCCTCCCTCACCTCCCCTCACACACACACACACACACACACACACACACACACACCACCACTCACCCCTATCTTGCCCTCCCCATGCCCAAAAAGTCAGCTGTGCCCCGGATCGGCCATTTGTCTTTGTGTAATGAAATCCCCGGGGCTCCACAAGCTGCAGCACCTCATCGCAGGAGCTATTAAACACAGAGACGCAGGTTTCTGTTGCGCTCTTATCACTGGCCTCGTTAATCCCAGACCTCTTCCACTCTGCGGCCCAGTTGCCACACTAACGCAATAACCCTAAATCAATGAGACAAGCAGTGGGATTTAACTGTTAAGAGACGGAGCCGGGGGGGGGGGGAGAAAAAAAAACTGTAAACAAACTGAAGGAGGTGTGATTGTTGTTTATAGGAAAGCTCTTGAATTTCACCGGACTGCATTTCTCCTGCTTATCTGTTTGGTAATTTGATGCTATTACTTGTCCCTCGTAAAGAGGCGCTCGCAAATAAATTGTAGAGGATGTTTTGACTTGGAGCACCAGATGAGTGGTGTGGCCTGTACGAGAACAATTTAGAAATGTACTTTTCAACTAAACTTTCTGGCAGTCAGACGAGACGACTGTTTGCTGTTTCATCCTGTTGCAGGAACAAAATTCCTTCAGTGGTAAAGTTGAAGTGAAATCAAAATGTATCTTTGTAGGAATCAGTATATTGGTGTTTGCCTACGATTTGTGGACTTAAATAAAAGTTTTATTTGATTTCCTAAAGCGATAATGCCCAATGTTGTTAATTTGATCGGTGCAATAAAGGTTGTTTGTTTTAGCAATTCATTTCCAGCGGACACAGAGGGGAGTCAAACAGCTGTGGGGCTGAATAGTGTGCACGTCCGACTCCAGCAGGGTGCAGGTGCGGGTCAAAAGACGCCAATGGAAATTGTTCCATCTGTTATTTGAGCTCTCTCTCCATTAGTCTGTGAGTGTCCAGCTTTCAACACAAGAGTGCAGGAGCTGGAGCGCTGGTGGTAAAAAGCAATGTTTGCAAGTGCTCACATTTTGAGATGATGTTAATTAGCTTAGCTTGTTAGCTTTCACTGTCTGAATGAAATACAATCTTATCAGCAGGGTGGTCGTCCCAGATGTTGAATGTCGTAAAGGTACAGACATCTGACATACAGAAGCTTAAAGGAGCTATTTGTCAATTTTGCTATTGCTACGTAGCTAACGTTAGCATTAACAGCTGCTTACAGCAGGTCTATCAGGTCTTTTCTTCTACTGAAGTTAGCATGCTAACCAGCTAGCCCCAGCCCGTCTCCTCACTTTCCGATAGCGACTCTGCAGCCTCTAATCAGCCCTGAAGAGCTGCTCAGAGGGCGTATTATAACCTCTTACTTAAAAAAAAATATAGAAATTCCAGTGTGACATTAGATTTAACTTCTCGGACCTTGTTGAAAGTACCATTAATGTCAGATAGGGCAACCTGATCTCCACACCCCCCCTTGAGTTTATTAATGACCCATACATGTCCTTGAGGAACAGTTAGCCTTTTCCCTCTATATCCCTGATTAGATGATAACAATGATGATTATAATGGACTGTCTTCACTTCGCTAATTACTTTGTGCCATTAATATACAATAGCGAGCTCTCACAATCAGCAGTGAGAGCCAAGCAGAAAATACTAATTGGATTTATAAAATCCATCGCTGCTTTTTTTTTTTTCTGCAGAAGCACAAAAGATTGGATTCGCTTCATCAAGTCAGACACATTACTCTCAACACAAACAAGATGATGTAATGCTGAGGATTAACATAGTCATTCCATGCAGTTTAATCCACACCAACAGCACATCAGGAGACAAATGGAAATGTGAGCTTGCAGCGGGAGTGGTAATACAGTTTCTAGTTCACCGGGCTGTAGTGGCTCTCGGTGTTATTTGAATGCACGCCATGAGCCACCTGTATAACCTCTGCCTCCTCCCAGCAGGAAGACCCCACTCCTGAACACGAGTGTGCGAAGCGTGATGAATGGTACTGTACGCTGTAAGTGGCGTCGTTTCACCACCTGCATGAAGCAAAAAAGAAGCTTATCCCAGCACTTTAAAAAATTAGCTTTAGCATTAAGAGGATGCGAGTCCGGCTTATGTTGTGTTGTAATTCCAGTAATTTATACCGTGTGTGTGTTTTCTCTGCGCATGTCACAGAATCATGATGAATCTAGAGGGAGCCGGTGGTCGAGAGGTGTTTATTTCATGGGCCCCTGCCCCGCTGACAGTCTTTTCATATCTGGACATGATATAGAGTCCTGACCTGGGGACATTATGCTTTGGGAGTGCAAAGATAGCTCTTCCTTTTGAAATCCAGCAGACCAGCAAATGCAGGAGCCGTGAAGCAGCTAACCCCTCTGTCTTGTGTTTCAGTTGGAGACAAAAAAAAAGAAAAGAAAAGAGGGAGCTGTAGGTAAAGTGTCATCAAAGGCGGCACAAAAGAGTCAGAGATTACTACGGTCCAAATAGGTCAAGCTTGCCTGACAGAAGTGGGAGTGTTAGGAATTCATATCTCATCCTCAACCTCGCGCAAACCAAGATGATTTATTTGACATTACACAGGGTCTCCAGCACAGAAAAGGAGTTCACAGAGAGGAAAAGGGGATGATGATTTAAAAATCAGAGGCCATGCAAGGTCAGTCTGTCAATCCACCACTTTGATCCAGACTGAAATATCTTGACAGCTACTGGATGTGTTGTCATGAAATTCGGGACAGACATTCACGGTTCCCAGGGGAGGAAGCCTACAGACTTAGGTGAACCCTCTGACTTTTCCTCTATGGCTTAGGGACAAACTTTTCACCTATTGCCGTGGCGATCCCAGAGACTCCGGGGAGCCCAAGGCAAAGAAGAAACCCTCCTGGTGTTTGTACAAACATTCATGATGCCCAAACGTTGCATCCTGCTGAACGTCAGCACGTTAGCGTTGTCATTTTGAGCATTTAGCATTGCTGACGTTAGCATTTAGCTTAGAACAGCCTGACAAAACATCCAGCATGGATGTAGATTATGAGTCTTTTAAGATATAATCCTAACATAATTACTTCAATAAAAAAGAATGAAATGGCTTTAAATGAATGATTGTTGGCATTAAGAATACATCCGCTGGGTTTCTCTCACTCTAATCGGGTGAATATTTGGTTTATGTGAATAATATGTGATTGTTCTTTATCAGCATCTCACAGCAAATCAGCAGACGATGACGGTCCATACTGCACCATGTCGTACACTCCGGTAAAATGTCAAATCCTGGAAACTTCTTTTTTTCCTCCCTCCACTCCCAGCACACTTGTAATCCAATATCCATTCCAGCATGGAAATGAGAAATAACAAGATTAGGAAACAATTTATATGAATCGCCCCATGTTCACTCACTGTTTACGCTTTCTCGGGAGGGAAAGGAGACTGCGGTCTCCATGGGAACTGTGGCTGGCCAATGGTGGGTGTTTTCTGCCTGACCGTATGACGCGCTGCCTGTTGAGATGGGTATTGAAGTTGGCAGCTGGAGTGTGTACCCATAATTTTCATAGCAAAGAAAGTAGGAACCAGTAAAAGTGCATTACCAGGGAGATTATTTTAGCTCGTCCTGCACGGGCTAAATATGTTTGCTTTTCGGTTGTACTCTCCTCTTTTAGTTATGACTTTGTTTAGACACCAAATACACTCAGCAGCTATATTTAAATATAGCTGCTGTCATGGTCATTAACACAAACAGCAACTTCAAGCTGAAATTGCAGTTGAAATGTGTAATTTTATGATTTTAAAAGTGCTGTGGCAGTGTTACAAAACTGGAACCGCATTAATATATCTAAAAAAAAAAGTGCTTGCATCTGTGTTTTTGCCTAATACCTCCCCGGCTTTATTGTCTGTAAAGCACTTTGTAACTGCGTTTTGAAAAGAGCTACACAAATAAAGTTTATTATATAAGGCAGATACAGCTGAGCCCTCAGGAAAATGTGCTGCTTCCTGTTCTGGGCAATATGAGCAGCGGCCTTGAAGCTACCTGTCGACATTGATCAGTCACGCGGCGGGCTTTCTCTGAGATGGGACTTGCAGTTATTAGAGCGAGAGGCTGTTAGATGGAGAAGCCTGTCGTTCGCTGCATCTGACGGTTCAGGTAAGCCCTGAGGAAAACTGCCCCCCCCCCCCTTCCCCTCTAACCCCAGCCCCCTCCCCCCGAGCACATCACCCCTCGCCATCACTTGGATTTCAAGTCAGCAGGTTGGTGTGATGGATTGGCTCCCAGCGCTCTCACCAGTGCGCTGTGTTCGGCTGTTCAGTGCCACATCTGTGTAAATGAGGACATCAGACCGTCCTGCAGACGCACTAATGGGCGCAGGAAGTGAGGTTTTCACTGCTCGGTGACAGAAATGTATTTGTGCGCAATTTGATCTGGTTGTCCGTCAATACAGAAGCCTCCATTAGTTTTCCCTCTGAAGATTATATATGGCTTTCAGAAAACAGCCTCTTCTGTGTTTTAAAGGTAAAGTCATAACTCAACTTCAACCGCTTAAGGGCGAAAGTTTTGTTTTTAGTTTAGTTTTTTTTTTTAGCTACAGCCTAATTTTCCACCTAAAAAAAAAAAAAAAGGTCAAATCACACAGCAGCATTATTATTATTATTACTCTATTTTTCACGGTGACTTATTACCTTCTCACTCTGCGTTTATGTTGGATTTCAGCTTGTAATTAGCTTACCCCACTCTGTTGTGAAAATATGACTTTATAATGTGCATCAATTACAGGCCATAGTGGCTCAAGGGTACGCAAGGAGTGCGGGGGGGTGGGGTGGGGGGGGGCTGTAAAACGAGACTTGTCCGGGAGTGAAAATGTTCTGTTAGTAGTTGAGGTGATAGATCACCAAAACGCCCCTCAAGTATAACCTGTGTCACCGCTTTGACCGTGTAGGTCGGTCTCATTCGGTTGATATAAATCCTGTGATATTATCCCAGTGTGTAAATCACAATTTCCTTTTCATTATCTTTAGAGTTTCATGCAGATTTAGATGTTAAAAGCTTTTAAATTACATATTGATAGCAGACAATGAAGATCGGCAAACCCCCGGCTCCTAGAAATTAGGTTTACATAACACTTATTTGTTCTGGCAGTTTGAAAAGGGAAGAGCAAATATCAGAGAGCGGGCAGAAAAAAATATGCATAATTTAAGTAGCAGAAGTGTATTTTCTCCTTCTTTCCCATACTGTCTTTATTTAATCTGTTAGTCTGCTTGAGATCATGAATACAGCCGGAGATAAGACGCACAACAAAACACAGCCAGTTACACAGAAACACACACACACACACACTGATTGCTCTTGTAATCCTGCAGGTGTGGAGCTGCTGCTCTGCAGAACATAAGATATTTTCAGACTCAGATAGCTGGTGTTATTTCTTGTGCGCACTGACAGCGGATAATAGACCTGCGCGCTTTTTCTCTCTGTTTTCTTTGCTCATCCGTCAATACCAGTCAAGGTATGTAAAGGTATTCGAAGTATTCCTTAATGGCTCCTGAGAAAGGCGGCACCCAGCAGTCGCTCCCCGCTCGCTCTTATGCTTTTGTCAGTATTTCTCTAAACCTCTTTTCATACGACCCATCCAGCCGCTGTCTTTAGAAACCTCCCCTGTCCTATAGACCCACACAGCAGGTAATATCTCTCTGTGGCTGCCAGCGGCAATGTCTTTCACACCCGCCGACAGCCCCCATCAGCCGACATCAGAAAGCAGCCCGGGGCGCGTTCATCCATTTGACCAGGGCCCTCCACTGTGGTCCTGCTCCATCAGGAGGCGGGTACCCCTCAAGACCTGGGAACCCATTTAATCAATGGCAGAGATTACAGTAGTCACGACCAGCTGGCGCCTGCTCGACACAAACATCTCTGGCGTCTATGCAGGGGCCTGTTACCCCACTGCCCACCCTGCTACCCCCTCACTATGCAGGGGCAAAGACCACCAGTGGCCTGCAGTCAAACACTGTGTCTTATGATTGACAGCGCTGTTGTGTCAGCGGAGGTCACATAGTTTACCCTCACAAAGCTGTCTTACAGTGCATTGTAAGAGAGAAGTGGTGAACTTGTGTTTACCTTCTCATGGTGATTTGTTTATGCTTCTGCATGTTGTTCTATTTGTGCTAAGTTTGTTTTCGCTGCTTCATGTTGAGCAACACAAAGATTTGTACTCATCAAATCTGCGATTAGACGCTTCTTTCACTTCTGCCGTCTTGAGATTTTTCTCTCTCTCTGGCACCCTGTCGACCGGCTTTCCATATTTCCCAGCATGCAGCAAAATAACTTTCTGAAAGAGACATCTTTCAGACAGTGTCCCAGTGTTATTTTTCAGCAGCAGCGATATTAAAATATTCACAGTCATATTGGGTAAACCTTGGGCTCCGAGGTTGCCAAGGAAGTGTTTATAGAATTTGTTTCCCGCGGCAGCTGCTCGTCTGAACTCGACGCTCCATACAACATCACTGTCGGGCACCAGCAGTGACTCAGATGAGCCACTGTTGAGTCTGTGAGGCTTTTCAAAGTGGCTTGTTTGTGTTCATTCAGAAAAAGAAAAAAATCTAACTAACTCATTTTTAATAGTATCCTTATGAGTGTTATTGATTTCATGTGGGGTTGACAGAGGATCAGGTAACATCGCATAGACAGAGTTTACTTTTTAGTCAACTAATAGTTGAGAATGTTTCACTATTTAAAGTTAGGAGGAATATAAGAAAAGAAAACACGCACTTAAAAGTCAATTTGATCCGCAAATAACGTCTGACAGAAAACACCAAACTGCAACTAAAGCAAGAAGTCTGAAGCATTAATGCTGCTGCTGCTGCTGCTGCTGCTGCTGCTGCTGCTGTGTGCCAAGGTCCCTGCCCCCCTCTTTACAGGCTTCCTCTCAATCAGGCCAGACCAAAAAACACCTGAGGACAAAACGTCATGAGTCAAGAATGATTTGCACATCACAGCCAGCAGGGGGAAGAGTGTAACAGCAACGTGAAAGACAAAACCCCTGGAGAATCATTAACAGCAGGCAGCTGTTTTCACTGGGAGAGCTGCATGCTACCTGTCCAGCACAGAGACGACGTTAGCAACTCGCTAGTGACCACAGTGGAGGATTTAGCAACTAAAGAGCCGGATATTTTAACCAGGAGTTAACGGAGAACGAAAGCAGAGCTAAATAGAGAATAAATCATGAACTTACATTCACCACATGGCCAGAAAGAGAAGATTGAAAAGTTTGCCGCGTTAACTTATGGAAGCGATTTCTTTACAGCTTGTTTCTGCTGCCACCAAGTGGCCAAAAAACAAATTCATGCAGGTTAAAGTTGTTTTTATTCTCTCATCTTGACAAAATTGACGCACATAAATGAACTGTTATTCATAAGTCAACCGTTTGTTGCAGTTGAATTTACACATCTCAAATAAATTCATTGGTTCATGTCACTCACAGGTCATGGTTATCTACCCAGGAAGAAGACACACTCAAGGGTTTCCATTCATGCACTTGCATAAATGTCCATATTCAGACAAATCCAGGGCTGGGAACTGATCCCAAACAAGACATGATGACAGTGTTTCCCACAGAGAAACCCCGCTGGTCATTCTCTTGTTCATTGTATTTGAACCTGAAAGAACACGTTACTATCCGTAGTAGCAATAAGACTGAGAACTGTGGCATTAAAGTCAAACTGAAGCACAACTTTTTTTCCTTTTTTTAAATGAACTAATTTGTAGATGTGTTTTGCATCCAGCAATAATAAGAAGTTGAGAAGCCAAATCAGTACAGAGCGGCATGAAAGTCTAAGCTACATAGACCGACTGACTTTTTTCGTGGTCCGACTAAAAATGACCTTGGACGACTCATCTAACGAACTCTCCAGAGGGAATTTTTCTGCTCGAGGAAACAAGCAAGCGAGGTGAAAGAGCGCCTTGTCTGAGCGGTCAGGTATGAGCTGTTCGGCTTCATGAATGTACATGTTATGTCCTCAGCCAGGTGAAGGCACAATCCGCAGGCTGTTGCCGTGGAGTTTTCTTTGGCACCGAGGGGTTTGCAGAAGAGCGACGCGCTCAAAGACATCATACAGCCCTTGTTGGCCGCTTCCACCTCTTCAACCTTCTGCCGCTTTACCCTCCAAATGACGATAGAGAGCGGCGGCTCCTCCGGTGACGCTTTGAATTTTTTTATGGGACCTTTATTTTCTTTGGCCGAGAAAGAGAGAGAGAGAGAGAGAGAGAGAGAGAGTGCAGCAGAGGGTCGTTCGGTTGAGACGCTTCAGTTCGCAGATTCCTGACATGATGTCTGAAAAGAGTGTCAGTCATTTTTAATTTGGGTTATGTTAATTTGACTGTGCACCTTTGGTTTGTACTGCAAGTGACCTGTCATGTCACTGCAGATGACAACTGACAGCAACACGTGACATGACTCCTGGCCTCTACTCTAGCAGTGGACGCACAGACTTCACCTTCACTTACTGTGTCCTGTTTGTCAACAGGGGGAAAAACTGTGGGAGTTTGGCATCACATTTAAATCACAGGACTCATTATGTACTGCAGATATATCTGTACAAAAACAACAGTTCAGATATCCACAATGTCATTCCTCCTGGGACGAATGATGTCACTTTTAGCATTGGTATCACGTGTGTTGGGCTTTCAATTTCAGATATCTACAATTACATGTTTAATATCCACAACAAAAATTCTGGATATCTGCAGCAGAATTCTTTCTTGGAAAAATCCCATTTTAAATATCTGCAATACAGTTGTTTCTAGTCATAATTTTAATTTCATATTAAAAAATAAAACATTCCGGATATCCAGAATGTAATTTTGAATATCCAAAATACAGCGTGACTAGTAAAAAATATCATTATAGAAATCCACAGTTTATATTATGATGTAAAATTATGACATATCTGTAGAAATCACATTTGAATTATATTGTTTCTAGTTATATTTCTAAATGTCGATATCCGTAAATCTGAAATTAAAATTATGACGCGATGCACATAAATGGCAAAAGTGACGTCATTTGTCCAAAGAAGAAAGTCATTGTGTATTTCTGAAATGTTGTTTTTGAAGAGGAAGAATTGAATTACAGATATCTGTGATATACTATTTACCCAGTCTAGATATTAGACGTTAAAACGCCCCCTTAGATCTTAAATTTAGTTTTGACTAGTGCAATCAAAGTTGTAGATATCTTGAAATGCAATTTCTACCGGTAAGGATTTTATTATGGATATCTTTAATTACCATTATGACCAGTGAGAATACAGTTTTTTGACTGGGAGAAATGCTATTATGGATATCTAGAATGTAATTACAGATAGGAGCGTGGTTCCATTAAATGTTAAAATGGCTTGCCATGGTGGGAGGATATTCTGTCATGAAGCCAGTGCTGGATTAACCTCCTAGGAGGGCCCAAGGCAAATGAACTGAACAAAAATGAACCACCCCCACCCAACCCCCACCCTCCCTCCCATTTACTAAGATATGCTGTGAGGTTATTTGATTAAACACATTAATTTGGGAAATATCATCTAGGAGACTTTTCTAAAATGGAATTGGATGGAGTCAAGACACAAAAGCAGCTAGACGATCATACAAGTTTTAATCAAACCCAACGGCTTCGCCATAATCACCAAATCTATCCAATGTAAACATCCCAGTAGGAACCAACTTCCTGGTTCAGTTTTAATCTGCCATACTTGTCCTGGTTGTGTGCGCAGTCTGAAAAGGATCATTACAGACATTTATTTTCCATCCAGCTTTGTGGTAGAGATGTCATTACATGTGCAGAATTTAATTGTGCACAATATTATTATGATTCATATAAATAACGACCAAAAGTACAAAACAATAAGACCTGAGCTTTAACGATCGGGTAGTAACCTTTAAGATAACTCATCTTTAAGCACAAGAACACTTTTTTTTGGTCGTCCATATTCGTGGAGAGTCCCAGTTTGGCATTAAACCTAAGTAACTCCTAAGTTAATGGAATTATACATTAATGTAATTATTTGGAACGACGTGCTGCGTGATTGATGACGGCCGCGCTGTCCTGCTGCCCTACACCCTGAAACATGACGCACGCTCACTCCCGCAGGACCTGGACACTGCAGACCTCTGTGTGCATGAACTAAGTAACTGAAGTTACTATCATAAATATTTCATCGAGAAAATAGCTGTGAGTCATAAATACATCACATGAACGGGGGGGTGGGGGGTGGGGGGGGGGCAACTGGAACTCAGCCAGACGTCCTGTAACGGGGCAACACAATATACATCACCTCATAAAAGGCACCAATTAACCAGGCGCTCGTATATCAGCTCCTAGTCACTTACAAAGTCATTGCCTTCCTTCCTGCTCTCATTATCGTCACATACAGTGGGCGCCCACAAGAGCACACGTTACAGTAGGCAAGAGGAAGAGGAAGGTGTTGTTTTGTTTTGGGTTTTATCAGTCAGGGGTTTCCTCCTGCGTTCTCCAGGGGCTCCAGGGGAGGAGAATGGGGCTGTAGCTTTCCACATGTCCCTGTGTGACATCTCCATTGTGCGGGGAGAAAACGCTCACGCAGCGCGGGGCAGACAGCGTTCTGAAGTGTATGAATTTTGACAGTGGGACATATATCAAAGCACCTACTCTGCATATCACAACGTCCAAACCCATCGGGTTCACTGCTTAGAAACAATGAGGCAGAAAGTAACAGGCTCCTCTGAGAGTGTTCTGTGATGCTCATTGACTTGTGGGGTCAGATGGTATTTGTGTCAAAGGTTACAGAGGCCCCTGCGCAACTTTCATACATCAGAGACTTTATATTATGGCTTGGATGCTCACCAAACTAAATAACAACGGATTGAAGGCTGCGCTCTGAAATGTTTAGGAAGCCTTAGATGAAGAATGTTAAACTGTAACTTCTATCAAGGCAGTTCCTACTATCTCCCAATTTTTTAAAACTGAATTAATAGTTTAGCATGCAAAGTTAGACACCAGGATTTTCTGGTATTTTATGGCGAAGTGATGCAACATAAAAATATCTACTGGGAAATTGATGTTTTTTACTTTCCGTTTGATGGATTGCAGTGAAATTCGTGGTCCCTAAATCCTACTGACTCTGATCCCCTGACCTTTCCTCTAGTGCCACCAGGAGGTTGACAGTTTTGGTTTTTAGTGAAATATCAGTAAAAACAGCTTGACAGCAAAAGTTAGCACAGATATCCCAAAAGGAATCCCAATGACTCCCTTGGTATTTCACCTGGTGCCACCAGCAGCTCATTTATCCAGCTAAATATCACAGTATTTAAAAGATAAATTGGCACAAAGTTTAGGACAGATATTTGTGGTTTTCAGAGGATGAATTCCTCTGACTTTAGTTGGTTCTCCTGACTTTTTCTCTTGTCATGATGAAGTTCACTTTTTGGGTTTTTTAGTGAAATGTCTCCACTAACTATTTGACAGATTGTCACAAACTTGGGTTTATTTTTATGTCCTGTCATTCCCATCATGCTCTTCTGTACGTTGTATTCAGTGCAAGTTAACAACAAACTAAACTAAGATAATAAACATGGTATTTGCTAAACAACATGTTTAGCATTAAAACTGTCCACAACATGTAGCCTATAATGTTTACATGCATTCTCTGTGTTCAGTACTTCAGGACCAGGTTGCACTAGAAAAGAAGTAGCAGACAGGCTAGCAACAACTGCATTCAGTCACACACACATTCTTACAGTCCCCATTACCTAAATGTAAAAAAATACTGAGTGAAAACATCTCGCACAAGTGCAACTGTTTCTGCCAGAAAAGCCGACGAAAACATCTTGTTTAAACACATTGAAAATCTGGCTTACAGACGGGCGTTCTGCTGAAACGTTGGTGCGGTGGCAAACAGGAAAGTGAAGCAGCTCAGATTGAGACAAACAGAGCTGCTGTGTTTTTATAGCCTATATCTCCACACAGCAAATGGTGCTGCGCGCCATATCTGCCCCCTACATTATTTACACCTCCTTTTTATTAGGGCAATCTTGACATGTGTGCCTGGAGATCGATGGGAGTGTTTTTTTTCTTTTTTTATACGAGCCCTGTACGGTAGCCAAAGTGGGCCATGGGCTTGGGTCTTGCACAAAAAAAAAAAGTTAAATATAATGATGGGGTTGGGGTTTTTTTTTTATCACTGCCTTTGTTTGGAGTACTCAGGGTGGAAAGTGTGCCAAAAACGGAAGATTTAAGCTGATTACTTTGAGGGCATGAGTGTGTTGTAACACCCAGAGGGGCTTCGAGCGTTCGATGTCACTGAGGCTGAAGACGAAATGTAAATACATCTCTTATCACAGTAAATAGTTTGACCCGAGAGTCAACATGCATCCAATTATTTCTTCATTTTAATCACATACAAAGACGAATTCTGGACACGTTATTCATCCACGAGCGCGGCATCTATTTTGCAGTGGGGTTAAAATGTCTGAGTTTAACATATTCAGAGTCAGGATCACTTTATTTAACTCATACATTAAATAATTCTGCCAGTGAAACCGATATGGAAACACATCACAGATACATAATAAAACAAACATAATTCAAGGACCGTGTCGCTCAATTGAAGAGGTGATATACACTAAGCTTACTCATTATGCAGTCAGTGCATATTGCTCTTTTTTTTGTTCCCATTGTGATTGACACGTCCGTACAGTAAAAAGGAAGTGGGATTCTGAAAAGCTCATCTCAATAATACATATTTATATTAGTTGCTGTTGAGATGCTATCCAAATAGATCTGACCTTGCCTCAGCTGGGGAGCAGAAATGAATTATATATAACCTATACAGAGTTCACTTGGCAAATAAGGGGGAATAATACATAGTATGAAGCGCTGAAGATGCACTTTTCAAGCCTTTAAGCCGGGGGGACGTCGTCATTGGTGAAGTGTCAAAGCCTGAAATCCATAGGAGATACATTCCTGGATTTGTAAAGGGATTTTCTTTGAAGCAGATGCCGGTGAATATTAATGTCCAGAGGAGCTGTGGTCGTCCGGCTTAGTGCGACTCAAAATGGTCACGACTGCACGGAGAGGCCGCACAGGTTAAAATTAATACCAAATATAACCTTAAAATGAATCTTAAAAGGACTCCTTTCCTTCCCCCCCGGGGTCAGAGTCACCTCACTGCATTGAACCTCTTTAGAAAATAGATCAAGTTTTTCTTGGCTTATTCTGAAGAGAGGTAGAGGAAATATGAGAGGCTAAACTCAGCTGAACCCAAGTAAATAAACATTTTATTTACTGAATACAGATACTGTTTATTTCCACCTTTTGTTTATGTGACTGAAAATACAGAACGCCACTGTGGATACTGGTACTTGCTTTGAGTGGTAGGAAGTAACTAAGTACATTTACTCAGTTCTCTTTTATATTTCCCTCATGTTTACGCTGTTTCTGCTACTTTTACTGCACTTACCAATTAACCTTTTATAACCTTTAAACTACATTACGTTTGACCAAACTTACATTAGACTGTATTTCTGAGTTTGTTCTCAGTTTTTGACGAGACCACATTTGAAAGTCTGTGATCTGATGTGTGACCTGACCCCGATGATGAAACAAGACACATATTTCACTGTTTCTACTCTAAAACTGAACATGGATTCCTCCACTTAACTGCTGCAAAATGCATTTCAATCATCTGTTGACCCACCTATAGTGAACATCTCCCTGACACTGTTTCTTCTTCTTCTTCTTCTTCTTCTTCTTCTTCTACAACCGTGATGAAAGTGAGGGCTCATTGCTGGGTGACAGACTGTGACTCCCACACCTCAATCATTTCAATCAGATGCATTATGTTCTGTCTCCATCGCTGATGGATGTCACAAGGTCGAACTGCAGCAAGTGATGAAGTTAAGACTCCATTTTATTTTAAAATCCCATCTCCTGCGATTCAGTATTGTCCTTTGATGGTGATTCCTCGGACACGGATATTAGAACACAGCCTCTTTAGAACGACTGATACAAAAATCTTTAACAATTTACTGATTGAAACTTAATGCACAACACATCTGAAAATGTGAGTAGAAAAGCAGGAAATAAAATCACAGGTGAGGACGTAACACATTCTTTAAGCCTCCCATCCTTACAGGTCCATGCACGCAGGCTTGCACTTAAAACTAACAACGTACGGACGGAACGTACAAAGGTTAATTACAAAAAAAGTATATAACAATAATAATAAATATGTGTGCGTGCCTTTATACAGTATTTATATACTCACATACTAATCCACACTCTACGTACAGACATTTATAGACTGCATGTTGTGGACAAGTACAATCTCTACTGAATGTTCTTATTGGCACCGCTCCCTCCTCCTTCAACAGGCAAGGAAAACAACAAAGTTATGCGTCTTCTCTCAGCCGTTGTGGAGGCTTAGGGCCGGACCGGGTGGTTAATCTCCTTCTTTGGCAGTAATAACAACAATATAAACTATATTCATGTAGTGTCTTTCATACGCAAGATGCAGTTCAAGGTGCTTTTTTAATAAAAAAAAATAGAGGGGTGAGGACAATGTTGTGATTTGGTCCCAATTTAGCAGTAAATAGAAAAAGAGGAATATGTTAAACACATTGTTTGTGTGAAGCTTGGATCCAGTATTTGTGTGGAAAGTAGTTTACAGAAAGATTCAGGGAGCAGAATCAGTACGTTTAAGATTAAGTTTACCATTACAAATAAAAACATGGCTGGCACATGTTTGTGGACAAGAATCCTGAGCTGCACAGGAAGTGATGAGATTAAGAATTTAAGCATAATAACACCTACAGAGCCTCGGACTCCGAGGTATACCGCACATGCAGTTTGATGGACAAGTGATCTATCGATAAAAATCTAAGCAAGACACCACAGCAATAAACAATCAACCAAAAATGTCGAGGGTTTATCACTTAAATGAAAATAAAAAACCAAGCTAATGAAAAAAGAGCAGATAACTTGTCAAGGCCTTAAATGGAGAGGACATCATAATTAACTCAGCAGTGGTAGACAAAGGTATTTGAAGGTCAAAGTCTGCCAGATATACTTGTCTTGAAATATGAAATAAGACCTTGAGAGCCTCTAATCATGAGCTGGGCACTGCTGCAGAGAAAGAAATAATAATCAAGCTGAGGCTCTGCAGACATGAGGACGGTGTACTGCTGCATGCCTGGTGCTAATAGCGGGAGAACGGACGGAGAAGAGAGAGACCGGGATAAGAATTTCAGTGATTTCTTTTCAACTGGTGGGGAATTGCCGTAGAACAGCATTTGATATAATTGCCTCCATATGTGGAGGGGCTCTTGAGATATCTGCGGTGCTGGTTGCTCTTCTCCCTCCATCAGATACCAGTGTCTAAAAAAAAAAAGAAAAAATCATTTCTGTTGAGCACTGAGACCCAGAGCCTTCTGCCTCACCCGGCTCCAAGCATGTCATGCTGCCGTGGATAATAACGCTACCATGTGGACCTGGTTCAGGGAAAACACTTCCATATGTTGTGTGCGCATGTTTCCCTTTCAAGATTTATGAATGAATAAGCTTCAATCGCTCCCAAGTCCATAGAGCCGGTGACAGGCTCATGTTTGGAATTTCACAAGGAAATCCATTTGCTCTTCTGCAGCGTGTTTGTTTGTGGTTTTCCCAAAGGACTTTTCTTTAGCTGTGCATATAGGATAGTGTAACTAACGTTCTTCCTCTTTTACAATTACCCTAAATATGTGGTCGCACCGTGACCCGGCGCTGATTGTTTACCGCAGCGAATGTAAAGACGTGCGCGCCCGGAAACGCCTGAAGAGAGTTCTGCTTCGTAAACGGCAATTTCAGCTGTTCTGGTCGGTTCTGTGTGTCTCCTTTGTTAAAAATATCACTTTGCACTACTTTATTTATCTTTTATCGAGTATACCACACGTTAATTAACATCATAACGATATCAATGAGCGGGATGAGGCACAGTCTCCGAAACGAGGCAAAACAAAATGAACGACCATCTAGATTGTTCGTCCTATACCCTCTGGTACGAGCCGTTGAAACGAATTAGACCTCCGTTGTCATGGTTACCATAATAAACAGCTTGTAGAAGGGGTCGCAGTCCGGTCAGGTTTAGGACAGGATTGCAGTTTGTAAGTTTTATACGTACTTCCGTGAGGTCACAGGATCTCTTGTCGTCAAGGTTACGATGGTAAACATGGTCACGGAAAAAAAGAAGCAACAAAAACTGTTGGTTTTTTAAATAGGAAATGAGCAGTAATACCTTGTTGACCCTTAACCTCTTTATGCTACGTCACCTGACTTCCATCCTTTGTTCCCGTCACAGTTGCTACGGTTGCTAGAGGACGCTTCACAATAAAAAAAAAACCTACCCGGCTTGTAATGAGCGGCTTGCACAGACGACCTTCGGGCTCGTTTTGAATGGGACAGTCTTGAATGCACATACAGCAGGATCAATAAGGCCTCCTTCAAAGGCTGGAGTATCTTCTAGTTAGGGTGATATTGGTTAGATTTAAACAACAAAAAAACCCAGCTTGGTTCGGATTAGTTGAGGAAAAGGTCGTGGATTGGATATAAAAGACTGCTTGGTATTATGATTAAAGTTTGGTTTGATTTAGGCGCAAAAATAATGACACGGTTATAGAGAAAGATCCCGTTCACGTTTAAAGGAAACCACTGTTGTCCGTTGCTGAATTAGAAGGCAAACGATGGTGATGTTTAAGTCACGTTCTCACTCTGACCTCCTCTGCCAGAAATACTGTGGCTGTATAACATAACCAGTTAGTTCCGCCTGCGCTCCTGAAATACAGAGTCGTAATTCACCAGGCTGCTGCTGGTACGTACTTTGACAGTTAAAAGTAAACATCCAGTTTGTCATTTTTAGGGCACTTTAACAAACGACTGATGCCGTCGTATGTTTTCCTGGACAGTCTCAGAGGATACAGCATAGATGAAAAAAAAAAAACAACCTTATAAAAACACTGCTGATTTGAAGCCCCTCTGGCCCGGGACAAACATCTTAAAAAAAAAACCTTTTATTTCAGCTGTAATTAACATCATCAACAAGCGGTGAGGTACTTTGCACACTGACACTTCAGCTGCAATCTATTTGCACTTTGCTACTTCCTCCAAAGCTGAATCCAATTTAACTCCACCGTGTGCACCGTGCACTTGTATTTGTTTTTCTGAGCCTGCCTCAATGAAAAATATTCATTAATGAGATTCTGATTGTGAAAACATTACAAAACAAGCACATACTGTAAAACCACATATGAAAACAGAGGATACTCAATATTCAAATGAGTAAATAATATGGTATTTTGGAAAAACCAAAAGACACAGGTTCTACTTTAACACCAAATTTCACCCAATCATTTTATTCCATTTTTCCCAACAGGAACGTCATTCAGTTCCAGTCTGACTATAACCTTTGGCTCTCAGCGCTGGTCATTGCTCTGCAGAGTCGCGCTGGACCTCTTGAGGGCAGTGCAAACAGTGAGCTCTGCAGAGGAATGGCCTCAGCCGACAGATGCAGGCACTCGCCAGTTTTTCTCCAATTGACATTTCCCATCATGCCCACACAGCCTGCATCAGTATTCACAACCTGAGCGAGGGAAGCCACCGGGGAGAGGAGGAAAGTGAGAGTTAGAAAGGAGACAGCGCGGTACAGGAATACAGTGAGGCATTGAGCCTAGCCGGGTCATTTAACTCCCTATCTGTGCTGTTATCCTTTGGCCGAAGCTTCCACCTTTGTCCTTGAATACAAAACATTAAATGTGAAAGACTGCTCATTGTATTAAACACAAAATAGGGAGTCACGGCTTCTTTAAGAAAAGATTAAGAAAGACAGACAGACAGGAAGGCAGGAACACAGATAAATGCATACAGATTAAGAAAAGGAGACAGAGATGCGGTTTGAATGCAGCAGCACCATCTTGGCCCAGACCAGCCCCACGGCCCAAGGTCTCAGGAAGTGATTAACCCTCCTCAGACACCACAGGAAGATGTGTACATACACGTGTGTGAGTGGGCGTGTGTGTGTGTGTGTGTGTGTGTGTGTCTGTGTGTGGGGAGGAGAGCTGGTGGGAGTCGGGTGTGGGCAGCCAATCTCTAAGCCGCTTTTTCCTGAGGCTCTCCCCAAAAGTGGGGTCATCACCTCCTGATCTTGAAATTGAATTCCGATGATTCTGGTTTCCCCTGTGTAAATCCTCTTCCCTCAGGGCCTCCCACCCACACACTGTGCAATAAGACCTCCACTGCAGCTTCTATCCTCTTTCTTCTCAGTTTCATCTAAAATTTAATTCCAACTATAATGGATTCTCTTTAGTGAGATGCAGAAAGTTTCCTAATTTGTTTATTTGATGCTCACTACCACTAACAACCTGAGCAAGATCCAAATTCCCTGATTATTCCATAATGTAAATCATTCCTCTCAGCCTGTAATCCTCACCAGACACACAAGTCTAACCCAGCAGCCAATCGAATAACGTATTTGCAAGTCAATGTTCCTGGAAAAATTGTTGTGTTTTGCACAATAGCTCAACAGCAATTTAATTGAAGCTTAAAGGCAATTTAATAATTTCTAAGATGAAACCAGCAGCAGCAGCAGCAGCCAGGCCCCCAACACTAGCACCTAATTTAGATTCCGGTTTTGGATTTGAACCAGCGACAGTGAATCTTAAAGGTGCTCTGCAGACAAAGCAGCACATTCGCTGGCCGTCATTCACCTCCAGCGAGGCCAAGGCAGATGTTTGTTGGATAAATCTGCCAGACGAGGGAACCCAGCCAGTGGAGCGAGCGAAGGTGAAGAAAATGCGTACATGAGTGTGGTTGTTCACCACAGCCCCAGACGCACCGGATGCCAAGCGTGGAGCACCACATGCCAGACTGAACACAACAAAGCAGATGCAGCAGACGTGTTCGCTCCGAGCGGCAGCCGCGAGCTCAGTTTGACCTATACTGAAAATCTTTAATGGATAGAGGAGGGGGAGGCGGCGTTGGATGGATTTCCCCAGGTTTTTTTTTTTTGACAAATAAACAAAAATACATAATTGGAAGATAATGAGGGAAGTTTTATTTTTGAAATGTCTGCAAACTTTTCACTGTCAACACACATCAGTTACTTTCTTAACAATATTCGCTCCTGACAACCAAAGTATGATGCACGTTTTTTAGGGCTAAACTCAAAGCATTTGGTTACAGGAAGACATCTGGGTGTCTGGGTTCAATTGGAAATTCATTCTACTGAAGTTAGCATGCTAACCAGCTAGCCCCCGGCTGGCCTGTCTCATCACTTTCTAATGCCGAGTCACAAGCGCTTACAAGTAGCTCCTTCAACGAAAACCAGGATCTTTAACTGTCCTCAAACCTGCGCAGTTTTTCTTTAGGTTCTAGGTTCGAAACACAACAATGAATATTAGGTTTGCGACATGCCCTGGCTGCCTGAATCCGTTTGTTTTCTCATCAGTTCACTGCAGTTCCAAGGTGGAAATACTCAGCTACGGTGTCGACTGCTTATTTCCTTCATAACAACATAACAAGGTGAAGAACTAGATCTTCCTTGGAGGCGGTCTTTAATGCGACGCACCTCATTTCGCGGTTTGACTGTGAGAGGTCGGACAATAGCAGAGAACTGTAGCATGTTACTGTGCGAAAGAAATGTGAAGAAAGACACGTCCTTACGCTTGTGTGGTACAAACACTAAGTGACTGTGACACACTAACATATCGCACTTCATGTGTGATATGAAGGCAACGGTAAACCTTGGCTTTGTTTAATCTCAGAAATATCAACCGCCGTCTCTCTGGCTGAAACCTCTTTCAACTTGAACTTTAAAGCTAAAGAGAGCAAGTTGTTTATTTTCAAAGACATTCAGCTTTCTTCCTGATACTCAACATTCCCTCTGGATTCATTTTAGTTACCGGAGTTTGTGGCAGAACGCAAGCAGTAGCAGTTAGAAGTGATGCAAGAGCTCACATCATTACACCACCGCGCTTAAAGAGGCGAGCCACGGGCAACCAGAGATTTTTTACTTCACCTTTGACATTTAGCATGTCAATGAACCGCTCAGTAACTCTGCTCTCTCTGCAGATCCTGTCCTCATTACCCTCTTTAGCAGGAGAGCTCGGTGCTCTTCAGCTCTCTCTCTCTCTCTCTCTTCTTCTATCTCATAATCTTCACCCCCCCTCGCCTCCTCCTCCTCCTCCTCTCCCCACATTCTCTCTCGCTCTTTCTCTCTCCAGCAACACAACCATTTTCATTCTGCAAATGACTGCACCTGAAGTCAACTGGAAAGGAGAAGGTCTGCTCACATAGACAGAGCAGAAGAGCTCCGTCTGCAGAGTCAGTGGTGCTTCGCTCTTCCCCCCGCAGGCTCGGTATCCTAGGGGCTATAAGGCTCAGCCCCATTCTATTCCAACCTGGATAAAGTATGTTCACTGTCAGCACTTTCTCCGGCAGCCTGGCACTCTGTTTATTTTTGCAAGACACAGAGCTGAATAGACTTTAATAAATACCCTGGCCTGAGAGTTAGGGAGCCATCTGAGCTTGTCACAACTTGTAACTTAGCTGGTGCACCAGTTCAGACCAGTGATTGGGTGTTCACTTAACGAATGAGTGAGTGCACAACTCTCTCAACCTCGGGGCCTTTTGGAGATTGTCTGGACACTGCAGGGGAATCGCTGCTGCCTGCATTTACTGAGCTCCACATGTCCACAAACAGAGACACAGGTTCGACGTTTTAAACGGCACAATTGGAAAGGACGCTGAATAGAAACGGATCAGCAATAGATACATCGGGTGCTACATTACGGCTGTAATTTGTTGGAAGTCTTCCATGCAATCCTGAAATCCATTTGCAGAGGATGTTGTGATTCCAAATACGGGCCCTGCTGTGATTTGAATGGGTTCAGACACCTGTGGAGGGAAGGACGGAAAGAAAAAGAGCCTAAAATTTGAAATGACACCAAGCAGTGGTGTGATCAAGGATGACGAAAGATGAGAACAATCTTGACAATTACCACTTTGAAAAAAGGCAAGACTGTTCCCCAAGAAAAATAAACACTATGTTCACCAGGCTTTTGATACCTGGTGATTTGATGATGTTTGTTCGTTCATTTTATTTTTTTAGAGCCGCGAGGTCTATGCACAAAAACTGATGCAATCTGAATGAAAAACACCTTCTCTGAGGCTTTCAAAGGGGAAAGTTTGACGTTTTGGGATTTACGCTCATTCACGTTCTTACTGAGTTAAAGTGAAAATATAGACACGTCTCTCATGTCTGTGGTGGATATGAAGCTGCAGCGATCAGCCAGAGAGCTTAGCTGGAAACATCCGACGTTATTAAAAATCCAACAACCAGTACCTCTGAAGCTTAGTCATTAACACATTATTTCTTGTTTGTTTAATTAATTAATCGCCCTGACTCTTCCTTGGCACATTAACAACGTAAATCAAACAACAAACTGTCGTGTTCTTCATCCATATCTCAGTAACACCTTCAGGGAATTTCTTGAAATTTGGCACAAAGCTTCACTTGGACTCAAGGACAGACTGATTAGAGTTTGGTGGAGGCAAAGGTCAAAGGTCAGGGTCACTGTGACCTCAGAAAACATGCGTTCGGCCTCTTGAATGTGATATCTCAAGACCGCCTCGAGGGATTTGGCACAAACATCCACTTGGACTCAGAGATGAACTGTTTTGGTGGGGCAAAGGTCAAAGTTCAAGGTACACATTGAATTCACGTTCTTGCGAATGCCATACATCAGAAAATACCCAGAGGGAATTTCATGACACAAACGTTCACTTGGAGGTCAAAGGTCAAGGTCACTGTGACCTCACAAAACAGGGTTTTGGCCATAACTCACAAATTCATACGCTAATTTTAAGCTAAGCTAAGCACCTGCCTCTTGGTAGCTTCATGTTAATGCACATGATCTGACCCTCGGTAAGAAAGCTTGTACACAAAATGCATTTCCCAAAAATGATCAATGTTTTTGAAGTTTTGTAAAAATCACTAATCAGAAACTATCACAGAAGATTATGGACCAAAGTCTCAGTAACGGGACTTTAGATCTGGTTTAAGATATGTGAGTGTTACTCAGTGTATTTCCTGTTTAGCAGATTCTGTCATCGCAGCAGCAACTTTAGCGAAATTAAAATAGGTTTTCCAGTCCTTTATTACCATCTGAAAATCAATGTTGACCGGGTGCACCTCATTATGGTTCTGCTCTTTATTATTCATTGCAAAGTATTGGATTGACAAGAGCAGCATTGAAGTTTTTTTTTTTTTTCTGATGTTTTATAAAGGTACAAAAAAAAAAGAGACAAAAGCAAAGTTATACATTAAACAGTGGTTTATAAAAGTGAATAATATAGGACTGCAGATGATGAGCAAACGTGTGAGGAAGTGCAGACATGAAATGAATGAAAGTGCAGCTAAATGCCTTTGAAACATGAAACAGCATTAAGTAAAAGGGATGTGGCTGTTTAGTTTAGCACGGGATGGGCCTATCATTTCAAGTCGGGCTCTGTTGCTGCTATTGACTTTTCTTTTTCTTGTCAGTGGGTTTCAGGGTTTAACTCGGAGTTGCTGAAAATTCCACAGTGGTTTCATCCGGTGTTAATCTTTAGAGATTTGCATTAGTGTCCAGAGACACCTTTGATCTTTCTAAAGACTTTGATTGGATGTGTGAACCAGGGGGGCCACTTTCCCATCATGCATCCACTGGATTAAAGGAAGGGAGGGTGGTTATTTATAATTTTGGAAGTTGTTTTCAGGTCAGTGCAGGCTTTCAGAAGCAATCAGACAAACACATTTCAGTGGCAGTGGCGCAGAGACAGAGGAAGGGGGCGGGCGCCCGGGTACGATTTCAAACTCAGTGAACTTATGACGACAATGCTCAGTGTTTCAGTGGTTTGTCTCTGTAAACTGTGGTTGGATGAATGAAAGTGAGAGAGCGCAGGGGTAAGGCTGGCAGGAGCTGGGGGACGGGAGGGGGGGGGAGACGGGGGCGGGGGACATGGACAGTGTATACAAAACTATAGCTGGAAAAAATATTTAAAAATCAGCCTGAACATACGTGCAGCTGAGCTCTCCGCCACTCCCAAACATGTAACAAGATTATCATGTTCAAAAAATAGCTCTCAGAGACGATAGGCCACATGTTGTAACCATGGATTTTCACCTTCTGCGGCATGAAACACATCCCTGAGAGCAATCATTAACAGCAGAGCCTCTTTGCTGACTCAAATCCATCGGGCTTCACCGACAGCTGGTCTCTGCTCCCCCTCCGTCCATGCTTCACCTTTCAGGAGACATCAGAGCTCGTAAACATCGTCTCAGTGATGCCTGAAACAAGTTTCCATGCCACATTAATGTGCGCGGCAGCGAGGGCGAGTCTCTCGTGGAACAGCTGCCACCCCTGCCTGCCTGGCAGCAGCGCCGGGTTAGATTTGCCATTAATTTGTCGCACCTGACAGCCGACTCTGCTGGGTACCCTCCATCTACACCACTTTGCTGCCTTGTGCCTGGGAGGGACATATCTTGCCCTTGTGAGAATAAGCCTGAAATATGGTTAGGGAAGAGAATGGTACAAAATAAGAGCCCCGGGCTGTTATAGTTCATGTGTATCTAGGCCAGGCCACATGATTTGGTGGAAAGTTAGAACTGTTGAAGTCCATGGGGGGGGGGGGTCGCCGTCTGTTCCTCCCGCTAAATTAAGTGGGACTACAGACGTCACCAGCTCAGACAAGTCCAAGTCAAAAGTGACCAAGATCGGGCGCAGATCGAAACCAGAGTGAATCAGTTCGTGCTTAAGAGTCAAATAACCACTAATATTATTACAGTTATTGTTTATATATGAGAAGAAGACATTCACATATTCACAACAACACATGTTGCTGTTACTTGAGAGTTTTTGCAAGTTGTTTGTTGCCTTATGTTGCTAGGCTAACGGCTGGCTAGCACGTTTCTACACGTAGCGTAGCGTCTTTTAGAGTTGGTGTAGGTAAAGTCCAGTTTGACCTGCAGGAGTTTCTCACGGCTTGTGCGTCAGGACATAAAGTGAGCGATGAGTGAAAGCGAGTAAAAAATCAACTCCCAACGGTTGTAGTGAAGAGACGGACGGGAGTGAATCATGTGCATTAACAGGAAGTATTACATCCGGAAATACTAGTGTATTTAGTACAAACAGTATCTTGGAGAAACTTTCCCATCAGGACGAGTCTGATGAAGATTATCTTTCAATTAGTTTTATGTTGAGACAGTAGCAAATAAAAGGCCCATCACAATCCCCAGAGTCCAAGGTGATGTCTTCAGATAATCTGTTCAGAACATGGAGATTTCCAATTTAAAAATCACATAAAAGTCTCCAATTTAAGAAGCTGGAATGAATCACTTCAACCATCAGGCAATCATCACGATTGTTTCTACTAGACGTTCTGTCGATTGATTGATCTACGAATCCTCTCGGCTCTAAAACTGTTTTGTCTTGTAGAAAATGAAGTATATATCTTAATAAATCTACCGAGTTTTCAAGTACAAAGGAACTGGAACTTCTATAAATCACAATATATCTATCATTACTATATATAATAGATATGGTACAACACCATGCTAACACCATGTGTGTAATCTGTCTTTATGTAGATGGATGACAGTAGGTTGGAGGAGGTGTGTGTCGCTAATTTTTCAAATGCTGGAACTCTCATTTTGGAGCAAATCTCTTCATGTTTTCTAAAGGGCAATTAAATTGATTCAGACTCTGATGCATCAAGTAACTTGATGTTAATCTGTTGCCTCAACATGGGCAATGATGCACCGTGGCATATATCATTACACTGGAGTGGCATGAATCATCTTCTCTCGCCGTTCGTATTTTCTGGGCTTAGCCTTTCTCAGCTCGCTGACATTAAGATCCGTCTCAGGTCGCTGCGAGCAGACGGAGACAAACGGGCGTGGAGGAAAAGACAAAAAAAAAAAAAGAGTGGAAGAAGATGTTATGGAGAAAAATCACGCAGGCCTCCATTTTCTTCTTCATTGGATGTATTTTGTTATTGATGAGGCTGACATTCTCCTCAGTAATGGAGCCTGTGGTGAGTTTGCAAAAAAGCAGTACGTGAGCGTTGTGCGCTTAAAATCAATGGCGCTGTCCCGTCAGGCGAAGCACTTAACCCCACCCTCTTATGTATCGTCATGCTGTAGCCCGACGCCATTACCATCGGCGTTATGCAAGGGATCCACAAACAGTCATTACCACGCATCATCAGTAGGAAAGGCAAGAGCACACAGAGGCCTCAGCTCGCAAATGGACAATAACATTTGACAAAGAGCCGCAATAAATGAGCTGTGAAGGCCGAGCCTCTCACCTGTCAACATGTGACACTTAAAACAGTAATTTGTTCCCCCCCGGGGGCTGCACTCTTCAAGGTATTGAATTTCCCTCTGGGCCGCGGATTATTCAGCGATCACCTCGACAGAAAGCAATACCCTTTAAAAGACAGCTTAATGTGAAGCTAGAAACGACACTTTTCAGACAGAGCTGATAAAAGCAATTTTAAAAATAAATAAATAAATAAATAAGAAAATTCACATTTACTTTACGGGACGTACGTCAGGCTTTTTGTGCCGCCTGCACGTCAGGATTCGTTAAAGTGTAATAAAGATCTAGCCTGAGATATCCAGTGAATAACATTTCATAGCTGTCACCGTCATATGACTCGTAATGCCTTAATCTTTTATGCATATTTCCCCCCTTAAAACAACATAACGTCCATGAACAGGCCCTCCTTTGTCGTCCCTGAATGTCAACATCCCTGTTATCCCATCAGCTCCCTCCGCCTGAAACCTTAAACCGCCAAACACCTGTTCTTTTGTGTGAGCTGGCATTTTACAGCAGGGTTTCTCAGACATACCGTGGAGCCTCTCTCTCTCTTTCTCTCTCTCTCTCTATCGCACTCCACCCTCTCATTTGCTTCATCACTCTCTCTCCCCTCTCGCTCTCTCCTTCCCTTTCACCCCCTCCCCCCCTCACCACCACCACCACCCTCTCTCTTACACTGTCCCTTTTTCCTTTTACTTGCTATTGTCATGTCTCTCTATCTCTCCAGCTCTATTTACCACGTCTCTCCTCTTCCCTTCTCATCTCTCCATCTCTTTCAGACCCCTCTTTTCTCTCTCAGTACCTTCTATTCATTTTCTCAGCCTGCTGTCCGCCCCTCATTTCCTGTATCCTCATTTTCACAAATAGTCTCAGACCACTACTTGACTCAGTACTCCCCTCTTTTCTCTTTGAATCTTCTCTCTCTTACTTCTTCAACTCCCTCTTTCCTATAACAGCCTCTTCTCTCTTTCCTCCTCTCTCTGCCACTCGCACCTTCTTATTGAACTCTCCTTGTTACTCACCGTCTTCCTCCTTTTCTCCCAGTTCTCGTTTTCTCTCTAGCAACACTGTCTTCTGCTCTCTGTGGTTTTCATTTACACCACAAAAGGTATATACATATATATATATATATATATATATATATAAATATCTCATTCCAAAACCACAGTTACCACAATAATATTCTGCTGTCAGAACTTTCCTTTCCTCAACATCGATGTTGGGCCTGGCTCGTAGTCGGCGCTGAAGTTCATCCCTAAGACGTTGGACGGGGACGAGGTCAAACCGGTCGGTCAAGTTCTTCCACACCAAACACTAAAAACCAAAACTTTATGGACCTGGCTCCTCCGGCACCTCCTTGAAACAGGAGGGAGCCAAACTGTTGGACCAGTGGTTTCCCAACCTCTTCCAGCTCATGGCCCACTTCAGAATCTCAAAAATGTTGGCGACCCACATCCGACCCCGAGGCCACATAATACGTTCTGATTTCGACGATAACGATGGAGCACTCGGGATTGAACTGAAAGCAGGGGAAACGCAGGAAGCTCAATTTTACTTTTTTGTTTGACCAGAGAGAGAGAGAGAGAGAGATCACATTTCGATTCACCGTCTGGCTCTCGACTCTTTCCTTTTATAGTAATACTTCCTTTTGCCAACCAGCTTTTCCAATTCTATACTCCAGTTTTCGCCGTGGATGTGATCTACTTCACTCCTGCTTGGTAGCAAGGCTCCAGGTGTGTCGAGCTAAACTCAAACTCTCTCAAAGTGAAACTCTGTGGTTTCGAGTTTAGTTTCATGCCTACGTGCCTGTCCCGAATTTTACCGTTTACCGATCGCTGACGTGCTGAGAACCCGAACATTCCCCCCCCCCCGCTGCTGCTTCACATTAAAAGCCTTCCATTCCAGGGAACAGTGACAGGCTTTTATTGTGAAGCAGCTGTAGGAAATGTTGTAATTTATTTATCACTGAAGCCTTGTTAGCGGCGCTGCTCATCAATAATTGCTGTTGGATGAGCTGCAGACAGACTGCTCACCTGCAGCACATCATCAAGGTGAACAACACACGCCCTGACTCTGCTCGGCTCAAGTATCCCCCCACTCGTCCGGACAAACACTAATAGCACCGTATCTCTTTAGCTCTTCTGCTTCTCCTGCAGTTATCACTACGACTTCTCTCTCTCCTCTGAATCTAACGTCACATTTCTTCTTCACCTCCTTAGTTCTTTATAGGAATATGCCGTTCCCGCTCTCTTTGTGCCTTTCTCTGGCACTCACACCCTCTACACTCTCTTTCTCTACCAACTCCTCTATCCCCGGTTGTATGGAAGATGAGGTAAAAGAAAGAAAAAAAAAAAACCCTCTAACCCGTCCCTCATCTTCTTTCTTTTTTTTTTTTTTTTTTTTGAAAGCTCGCCTTTGTGGAGCTGCCGGGAGCTGCTCCAGTGTCTCCAACCACAGCCAGGGCTCTTTTCATCGGGAGAGGTTTGAAATCTAACTGACCCTATTCATGCACTGCCAGGCCTTTGCTTGTGCTCATGCTACATAATACGAGGCAATGCAGCGACTGGGGAATGCAAGTTATTTAGTGAAGGGGGGGGGGGGGGGGGGGCAACAGTAGAAGAAGAGCACAGAGGGGATTTGGATCAGATCAACAGGAGGCAATTTAAAATGTAGAATTTTACAAGTACTCCTTAAGACTCCTTTTCTCTGTCATTACCTGGGGGTCATTATTCAGTAACTATACGGTATAGAAGCCAGAAGTTTTTTTTTAGTTAGACTTTTCTTCCTATCTGAACTTTTAAAATGTTCCTCCGGAGGCCCCCTTTTTTTTTTTTTTTTTTTTTCCGTCTTGGTGACATCTTGCTTAGCCACCACGCTGCGGTCTTTCTCCACTGCTCTTCCCAAACATCGCCTGTCAGTCAAACAGCCTGAGCAGCACCAGGGTGCCTTTCACTTCAGATCTCTTGATAAAAATGGGTTTTTCAGCGGCTAGGGTTCTTTTGGTTCTTTTTCTTGAGATATGACAGTGATCACTGCTCATGCTCCCCAGTTGTTCCTCTGTTTAACTCTGCGTTTCAAACAAATATCGCCTCTTTTGGAAATATACAACATATTTCATGATTGCACTGCGAGGCCTTTCTGCACACGCTGCTCCGCCAAGCCTGGCTTTTTCTTTTTTTTTTTTTCCTCTCTGATCTAAGAAAGAAACTCATCTTCCCTACATGCCTGAGTTCTCTGTGGTTTCTAGTTTCATGGTGGTATGAGCTGGCCATATGCTGATGGCAGTATGTGCAAAAAGCCTGTGGTAATGACACTGGAAGTGCAGCGTGTCTTAAAAATAATGAGCTGCGTTGGTTGTCCCTCTGTACCAGCTGATATCATAAATCTGATCATATTTAAACAGAACTTCATCAGTTCAACACTGAGACATATCAGCTTCCAGACCAAGAAAAATCACTCTCTTATAGTTTGAGTCCCATGTGCATAAAAAATAGGCTTTAACTGTCAAATATGTTGTTGATTACACAGATTATATCTAATAAGCAGGAAGTGCTCCCTGCTAAACACTAAACAGAATAAAATCTGCACCACGATCGCATTGATCGTATCATCTCAGATCTTGTGTAATGTTCCTATAATATCACTTTAGTGACTTACAACATTTTAATACTTCACAGTGACCTCAAAGGAGCTATTCGTAAGTTTTGCTATTGCTTCACAGCTAACGTTAGCATTAACAGCTGTTTACTTAGCAGTCTGGAAGAAACGTTGTGAGTTCAGCATCAAACTTCATTCCTTCAACTCCACTGTTAACCCTTGTCTTTTATCATGTCTTTTACTTTACTGAAGTTAGCATGCTAACGTAGCGCTGCTTTTTAAACACAACGATGGCTGAAGCTCTTGCTAAGCAACAATCACCTCCACCTGCTCCCGACAGGAAACCACGAGCGGCAGCAGAGTAAACTTACAAATACCTTTTACTATCCTTTGGTTTTCGTATGTAAATTTTATCGTCACTACAATACTTTACGATGCTTCTTTAATGTCTCTCTGCCATTAGATCAGTATTGTATTTATATCTTCACGCAGTGTTTTCCTCTTCAGCTACTAAAAATTGAGTTCATGATATTTTTTCTTATATCTGCCAAAATATCAGTGTAATTTTCTTGGGACTGTGCACTTCTGCATCCTATTCAAAGACCTTCCAGATAACAGGGAGAGAAAATAAAATATTTATAACACACACACACACACACACACACACACACACATCAGGATCACACTCGCAACCATCTAAGCAAAGTCTCAATGGTTTATCCAGAGATTTTATAAACTGTGCTGCAGAACACAAATAGATATTATCACAGTAACATAACAAGGCTGAATGGTACAAAGGTTTTCTTATTCTAACGGGCGCTTTAGGCAACTTTCAGCTCAACACGCACACTGGGCAGATTTGGTCATTTCGTTGGTACAATCTCTGCAGAACTTAAATGATTCAGTGACTCGAGGCCTGAGTGTTTAGAGCGGTGTGTAAAAGCTTTTTGCGTGCTTGTTGTGGATTTAATTAGTGTTGTGTTTGAGGAGTCAGTCACAGAGAGAAAAACAGCGGATTATTCCCCCGTTATTCATCTGACTATAAAGAAGAAAAGTTCCACTCAGGTGCCACTCGAACTCCTGATCATTTGTTTCTGTGGCACCAGAGAGCTTCACCAAAGAGCTGAAAGTGAAAGTTAGTGGAAAATTACACAGTGTGGCCTTAAAAAAAAAAAACCTCCTGTAGAACTGGCATCCTTAAATCCCCTTTGTCTACTTCCCTTCACCTTGGTGAAATGATGCAAGGCTTCCTCTGAGACAGACACAACAGTACAGTCATGAATGTTTGTGTCTTTTTTAGTCTGAATTTCCAGCGGCTGAACACACATATTTAGTTTTTCAGCAGTTTACAAGGTTACACAGCTTCACAGCTTGGTGATAGTAAATAAAACTTTACTGGAGAAAGAAGCGGGCGACTTCATGTTGTGACACGCTCATATTCACGCTCTCCCGAGCGTTAAAGCGCCGGTGTATTTTCAAATGAAACAATGCTTTTAAAATTACCAGCAGGACTCACATAACTAGTAGCGGGGACCATAATATTTTGTGGGAGAAAAAACCATATAGAGGGCGATATATTTGTATTTTTATAATGTATTATTATTTATTCAAGGCTTTTTAGTTTTACTATCCACTTGAAGGTCTGGAATATTTATGACACAAACGAACTATGGAGGAAGGAATATGTTTTGCTCCTTGAATATTTGTATCTAAGCCGGTCCAAAAAAGAGTCAGATCCAGCCTCTGGAGGCCGTTAGAGGAACTGCAGTTAAAGCTGACGCCTCACCATTCAACAGTGTTGGCTGCTGCTTGGTTTGGTCACATGCTTTCAGTGGTTTCAGGTTGTGTAATGTTTGCAGACTCAATCACATTGAATCATTTATGAGAATGAGAAAAAACCCTAAATGAACTTGCAGATCACTAATGTTACTGGTCTCCCTCGCAGACAGCGTCTGAGTCGCCCCCATGCCCCCCCGCCCGCCCGCCCGCCCCCGCCGCTGGGATTGATTTCAGATTTCAGAGCAGCTCAGCAGCGATATGTTGTTGTCACACACGGTGTACATTAACATTTGTCATCTGCTCACTTGGCAGACTGCGATATAAGCGTTAGCATACCTCATTTGTCTTCCCTTGTAAAGCAGTGGTGAGCAGGTTATGATAACATCACATCACTCGCAGCTTATTCCAGTAATACTGGCATCCAACTGGCATCATGTGTTGAGGGATTGTTTTCACCTCGAAATTAGCGCTGGTGTGTGAATAATCCAACAGATTTTTCTGTTTTCCTACTAATTTAATGGGACTAAACAATTGGTGGTTAATCTTCCTGGATTGGTGCAGGGTGAGATCAAGTCACAGGGAAAAATAAATAGTTTAAAGCAGTTTAATAATAAGACTAAACAGAAAAAGGTATTTAGTCTCCACTTGAGTACATAAAACATTTAACTGATGTAATGAACAATGAACAAATTCCTAGGGATTTTGTTAAGGGATCACGTCCATGTTTTAAGCTGCTGCTTTTCTCTCTTTCATATAATTGTAAAGTGAATATCTTTGGTTTTATAACTGTTGTTTAGGTAAAACAAGATGCCATCCTAGCCTCTGGGTAACTGTGATGGGCTGTTTTATGACAATTTTATAGATTGCAAAATGAATCTATAATACAAAAATAACTGTATTAGTTGCAGCTCTTCCAACCGTCATATCCTCAGTATTGTTACTGAAAAAACATATTGCGGGCGGAGTGTTGCAGAGATCAAACCCCACAATATTCCTTTCTCTCTCACCACGAGGCCACACCGAGTAAATGTGCAAAATGTGCTTGTGTCAATACAGACGAGCCCTAATGGTCTGTGTGTTTAAACTCCTCAATGGGACGACACTGGGGCTTTGGTGGGTTATAATGGGAACACCAATGTGTGAAATATGTTATGCAAAGGAAGCAGGCGAGTGATGCAGCAAAGGGCCACCGTTTGGCACTAAGTCGAGAGAGTCAGCAATAAAAAGAGAGGACCAAAGCAAACAAGCCACTGACATTCACCACAGGGCAAGAGACGCCTTCCAAAAGTCGGCCGAGGGAGATAAAGAGAGGGAGGAAGAGCTTCACTGTACTTGCTGTGTGCAAATGTGATAAATGACAAGAGTAAATCACAAGACTTTATTGTAGCAGTAGCTAAGTTACAGCAAAGACTTTTGGATCTTTGGAGAAGAATAAACTCCGACACCCTGGAAGCGTCTCACACAACATTCACACACGTTTAGTGATATATAATGAAAACTCCTGATATACTTTACATCACGTACTAGAAGCAGCTCGGCTTGAGAGCACGTCCTCCAGCACGGAGCCTCTTCTGCTGCTTTATTCTTTATGTGGAGAATAATTTTGGATTCTATAAAGAAAAAAAGTGAAAATACCTCGTCTGTTTGTGTCTATGTGTGAACTGAATCGGTTTCCAAACACAGCCACAATAGATACAAGGTGAAGTGTTCTCCATTTTCCAACCATATTCACTTCAAGTGCATTATTTGTATGGGTTAGATTTTTTTGTTTTCTTTTCATGCAAAGACATTATTTTGCTCTGCCAGCCTTGAAGGGAGGAGCGATACACACAGCGAGTGATGACAAATTATTTCTGTACAAGGTTTTGATTTTGATCTGGTGTTTCGTGGAGAAATACATCAAACTTAAAATGTGAAAAAAAAAAAGAGAAAAACTGCAAAAACTGGCACCATTATTGGTTTAATATTCAGTGAAAAAAAAAAAGAAAAAGTAAATTATGTCATGTCGAAGAGGGAGTTCTGTGGTTGAGCTTTTATGTGAATTATTATTCCGAGAGCTCATTCATTTCGCTTCAGTCTCGCAGAGAAATGTCAAAAGAAGTCATCGCTTCTGACAGCACAAATATTAACGGCAAGCGGTGTGGAAGTCGCAAACTATGAATAAAACATTACGTGTCGTGTTTGACAATTCCATCACTGCTAATAAAACCATGGGCGTGCTGTGCTTTCGCCAATCATCACGCTGACAACATTAATTGAAATGGCAACATAATTAAAAATCCAATTAATCATGCAGCCTTAATGGACAGAAAAATGTAAAAAATAAAAAAATAATAACAATAAAATAAAAAAAACCAGTGGATTGACCTTCAAAATTGAATTTTCTTTCTGCCCATGTGCGTTTAGAAAAAAAAAATCCATACATAAATATTTTGGTCCTCTCAAATTAATTAGAGAGGTACATTGTTTGTGCCCAGAGACAATTGTGCAAACATTAATTTGGGGTTGAATGGTTTGTGACCGACCGGCCAATTTAATTATGAACAGTCATTTAGAGATAAGGCCATTACTGGCAGTTACTGTATGTAATTTGATGCAGGTGATTGCAAAAGAGCTTAAGGACAAATTCTGAGTAAATCCCTAAAAATAGACGTGAAAAACAAGCAAAAATAAAATTAGCCAGAGTTGCTTTTTCCACATAAAAATCTATCATGTCTTTAGAGGGTCAAAACATGTCAAAAATAAATCATGAGAATCAAGTTAAGCGTCACTGAAAACTGCATCCATCCGTCAAAGAACACGTCAACCTCTACGCCGTTCAGAGACAAACAAAACAAAACAAAACAAAACATTAGCTGTTTCTCCCCGGCAGCAGGAACACAGGTATCGTCTCGATCCATCTGATCGATCACTGGAGGCCCCCCCACCCCACCCATCCCCACCCCCCCCAATCCCCCTGACATCCACCTCTGGGCCCTGCCGGGATCCTGTTTCCAGGATGAGCCCGACTCCTGTGCCACTGACACACAAACCGCTTGAGCTCAGCATACATCCCGGGAAAAACTCATCCGGACACATTCAGCCACAATAGTGTCACGCTCGGATTGGCTCTGTGAGCACTGTCATGGCCTGTTGAGCACGAAGAGCGGTTTTGGGTGGCAAGGGCTGTGAAATAACAGGAGGGGAGGGGAGGGGGGTTTAAAATACTCTGGAGTGTATTGACTGTCTTTTGCCATTTTTTCATATGTACAAACATTCATGTCCAAACAATCAGGTCTGAGATTGTCTTAGTCGATGAGCTTGTGCGTTTCTTGCGCTCCATAATACGACTCGGCGTAAGCAGCAGCTGTGATCGACAATACTGCTAATCAAAACTACAATGAAAAAAAAAAAGGGGGGGGGGGGGTGTGATATTTGTCATCACTTAGCGGATCTCAACACCGATTTATCCGTCACCTTGCCTGGTGATTGTTCCATTGTCTGCCTCCCCTCCGCAGACGACGAGATGACGAGCGCAGTCGAAGGCGGAGGCCAAATCATCGCGCACGTCTGCTGAACTCAAGAATCATCCCTTTTATGTCAAAAAAAGAAAAAAGAAAATCCGACCGCCTCCTTATCCAGCAGACACTTCAGAAAAGCAAACAATCGGGTCCAGGAATAGCAGAGGTATTGTTGCGTCCCCACGTTTCTCATAAGGCCCCCCCACCACCACCACCACCTCCCTCCCTCCCTCCTGAGTTTCAATCCAAACCTGAATGAGGCCCAAACAAAGAGGAGCTGTCAGTGGTCTGCGAGACGTGGTGGATTAAGCAGAGAAATGAAGACCTGTCGTAGACTTTAGCCAAATAGACTCCCTGTATCTAAGAGGCAGTGGCAAGGAGCCACATTTCTTTCATGACAGGCTTTTAATGAGCTCTAATTAAATATCCATGGGCTCAGCAATTGTCCAGGGGTAAGAGGTGGATCGTTGGCCACCTAAGACCAGAATAACAAGAGACAGGAGAGATAACCCTGCTGCAGCCGCCGCTGTCTGTTATAACCAAAGGCAAACGGAAACGTTGTTACTCAAGAAAACCACTGTTTTATGGTTAATATAAACTAAACAAGACCGAGAGTTGATAGCCACTCTAACAGCTCGGTGAGGCCGTGATGCTCATTAGAGTAAAGGAAGGAAACTGCTGTAAAACACTTATATAGACCTTGAATGTCTCCACCTCTTTATGTCTTCCCGTAAAGCACTTTGAATTGCGTTGCTGTTGCAAGGTGCCACACAAATAAACTAAAAGCTTTTCCTTGCCCTGCTGAATTGCACAGTAATTTGTTGTGGAAACATTTCACTCTGAAGCACGGATGTCATCCCGCCGGTGGCGCGAGATGAAAAAAGTCCGGCGACCGCTGATGTCATCACAGTCCGTCCTCTGGGAACCCTGAACGTCTGCGCCTAAATTTGTACCGATGCATCAAGTGGATGGAGCAATATTTTACTGAATAAGTGAAACCGTATTCATCCTCTGGGCACAGTGGATGTCTGGGCCAAATTTCAAGGCGAACCGTCCAATAGTTGGTGAGATATTTCACAAAGAACCAAAAATATCAACCGGGGAAAAGTCAACACAACACACAAACTTCACAGAGAAACATGATAACCAATGTGTGATTTAGGATTTCCTGACCTGAGATAGGATGGAAAAAGTATAGATGACATCAATTCCTAACAGACAAGAGAAGAAGAAAGAAAGAAAGAAAGACAAGTGTTCTTGATTTAGTAGTAGGATAATATATAAAATACTAAAGAATTGTACACATATCACAGTCTGTGATACCTGAATGTGCATATACAAGTTAACTGACACACACACACACACACACACACACACACACTGTTGACTCAGCCCATCTGCTCGTCACTCTGGCATCTGCAGTTATTTTCAGGTGAACGCGCTGTTGCCAGTAGCAACCGCTGTAACTGACATGGTTACATCCACCATTTTGTCAGATGTGTGAAGAAGCACTGACAGGCATCTTTTAGCTAAGCCCCACATGCCCTTTTTCCTTCTTTCACTACAACTGTTCTGACTTTGTGTTTGTTGATTTGTGATTTGTCACTGTGATTTAGTTTTACTGCTAACCGAGATTAGCCGTTATGCTAGCTGTCTCCGAGGATTAGCCGAATGTTTTGCTAATACGACACTGTTAATTTAAAGTGACAGTTCAGGTTATTTGACATGGTGTTGTGTGTGTGTATACAGTCAGTGTATTACCTGGAAAAAGTTTAAGTATAAGCTTCAATTTGATAGTTTTCACCACTTCATCTTCCCGTCAAACTACCGTAGTTTGATTACCGTATTCCTACGCTTAGCTCCTTGTGACTCAAACAGCCCAAATAACCCAAACTATCACTTTAATGTCGCACTAACTTCTGTATTTTACTCATTTTGACTTTTACTCTTGTGTGTATTTGCCAGATGACTGTCTTTTACTTCCCTCGGGGACTTTTCAGTAGGATATTGATCTTTCACCGACGATACTGATGTTTCTTCCCAGTACGAGGGACGACGTAACTAATCTGACAGCAGGTCCTATGTGAGTCTGTGTTACTGTGCCGTAATTCTCTTTTTATCTGATTTGCAGAGACTTTAAAAGGCCAGCTCCTGTCTAGCCTGCATCCACCTGCAAGATAAAGGCAGACGACTCTGGTTGACGTAAACTGTAAATAAAAAATATAAAAGTTCACATCACAAAAATCTGTTAAACCACCAGAGAAAAAAAAACTCTTGTTCCTGCAAACGAAGGTTATCACTTAAATTAAAGTGCGAAACTGGAAACTAGTGTGTTTAGGCATGCGTGCTGTTTCTCCTAAACCAACTTTGCACGTTGAACCCCCGGGACGGATCAAGATGTCCATCATGTGTAGCAGGAAAACAAAGGCCACCTGTAATGTCTTTTTCCTCCTCTTTCTCTGTAATACTCTTCCTCCCACTGAATATTGTGGGAGAAGGAGTTTCTGCGTTACAGTAGAAGTGAGGGCCTTGAAAAAGCCTCGATCTGGAGCTTCCGATTCATCACTTTGTGTCACATTCCTGTGCACGATCCGTGTGAACACCTTCCAGCAAGTGCAATTCCTTCCGCCTGACTGTGTTTTATTCATGGGTGCCTCTCTCTGCTCCATTAAGCAGCAGAGGTGCCTCCGCTCCAGGAGGATGCATAGCATGTGGTTCAATTAGAAAAGAGGTGATGCGGTACTATCTGTGAAATTAAAAAATAAAAACTTCACACTGCTTGGCAGAGCTGGATTACGTAGCCTATTATTGCAGTTATTAAAATCTCAGAGGAGTTAATAGCACCATCATAGTTCCATAGTAATATGAGTTTCCGACTAAATTAAGACCAATAGACAACTGAGCTCTGGTGCAATAATAAACAGATGGTTTCAACGAATCGACTGTGACTGTGGATCGTAAGTAAGGAAACAAACGAGTGATCTCCGCTGTTTAGGTCAAGCATCGACCTCTCAGGCTGAGGAATGAAGCTAACGCTGATTGTGCTTAAAAATGCAGTTCCTCGAACGGCCACTAGAGTCAAAAAGCGAGTCAATCCCCATAGACTCCCATGTTAAAATGTTCAACTTTTAAAGCTGGTTTGGTCTCTATCGATAATTTCCTCCTTCATGACGGCTGTATCTCACGTGTTTAAAGTTTATTAAGGCTCAAAAAGTTATGCATAATTGAGGGCGTGGCCTCTTTAAGCAACAGGTAGCTTCGAAGCCGCTCTTCAAAACCACGGAGCCTCCGTTCATCTTTACATACAGTCGATAAAGTCTGTTTATGTTTCCCCGTCCAGTGGGATTTGTATTTTGTAACAGCGTCGCCTGACTTCCTCCTTCGCTTCCATCCTTGTCACCTGAACATAAACACGTGTCATTCTTGTGCACTTGCTGAAACGACTGATGCTGTCATTTCTCCTGGGAAGTCTCTTCTTTCACTGTTTAATCTGCCTCGGTCAAAGAGGGAATCTGCCATCAAAGAGCAGCTGGGAATATGTAAAACCAAAACTCCTCTGCATTTTTCCTACATGTCATAACATTGCCTTCTCCTTCTATTACATCTCGCCTTTTCCACAGAGCTGCAATCTAAAACTACTTATCCATACAAAAAGCTCTCTCAGTCCAGCCACTGGGGTAAATCAGCCAATGAGATTATTTCTGCTTGAGCAGCTGAGAAATGTTCCTAATTCTGAACTTCACCAAATATGCATTTGGCTAAGATGCCGTGGCCGCTAACTGCTGCCTTTTCCCATGAATCTCTCTCTGTGTGCTTGTATAACTGGAGTTATATTTCTGTTAATGGTTTGCCACGCTTTTAAATCGAATTGTTTATGGATTGTTTTGATTCCTCCATTTGATATGAGGAGGAGGGAGAGAGAGAGAGAGAGAGAGAGGAGGCGAGGAAAGAATGTGTAGTGAGAGACCAAGAAAAAAAACAAAAAAACAAGAAGAGGGACACAAGAGAGAGACAGAGAGAGACACAAAGAGAGAAAGACGCCTGCACACTCGTCTGAACTGAAGATCTGTCTCATGACTTAAACATTCTGGGGGATAAAATATGCCCCCACTGCAGGGATTCTTCTCCCAGTTAAACTTGCAGCTTCAGCAGTGTGAGAGGCACGCATCAATGGAGTACTGTATCAGTGCGTTGTGATCATATTGTGCTGTCTCATGGCTGGTGGAGCTGCAGCGATCACACTGTGGAATTATGGGAAAAGGGTGGTAAAATAATACTTGTGCGTCTCAGAGAGAGCGTAGTGTTAGGGTATAATGAAGCACCATAAACCACTGTAATATGCCACGTGATGAAAAGCCTTTTATGGAGAGAGGACAGCCCCCCCACCCCGAGTGTGAGAATGGCATCTCATAATATGAGTCCTGTGACTTAAACAGGTGAAGACCTTATTGCATGTCCAATACTTCCCTTGTTTCCTGTCACTCTCTACATGTTGCACACAGGAGACCATTGTTTACCCCTCAGGGGAAACTGCAGTACTGCAATACTAAAACATTAAGAGTCTTATTAAAGTGTTGTGCTCTGTATGATAGCTTCTCCACGCCTCTGAACTCCTCTCCTAAAAGATTATTCTTCATTTGGTATTAACGTCAGGTGAAGTCTGCGCCAATTCAAGTATACGTCCACTGTTTCCGTGCAGAGTCTGTTTGTAATCACTTTATTTTTGCTCAGTGTTACACAAGCCGACGGTCGATTGTTGTACGTGGTTTTGTTTCCGCACCAACTCGTCTGTCCAGAGTCTCTCCACAGGTGGATCCGTTGAGTTGTGATTACTGGTCCCGTAGAGAACCATCAGCATCTGTCACGTCCGTGCACCTGTTTAAAGATTTCGTCTGTCGGACAAACTGCACCGGGTAAGTGGAGAATTTTGTGATAATAAATTAAAAATTAAAAAAAAAGATAAAATATTACAGCTGCGAGCTAAAACTCCCTGCAGTTGGTGAGCTGGCAAAACTGTATGATTATAAACGCAATCAGCTCTTTTCAGTTGTAGAGCTGAGGACCTGTGCGGCACACTTTACATTAAATACACAGCGAGCAGCAGGAGGGCAGAGCTGCTGCTGCAGGAAGTTTCTGTTTGTGCTTGTTGGCGTTAAAATCAAGTGTAACTTATTTCAAGGTTGGTTTTTAATTTGTCAGTCAACAATATTAAAATCAGCTAACAACAGACAGCGGGCACTTAGACGTCCAAACATGAACTCCTTTCGTCACTTCATGTTCAGCAACTTTTTATAATTTTTCTAGGTTTTTTATTATTTTTCCATTCGCACTTTTTTTTTTTTTTTTTTGGACATGAATTCTGCAGAAACAGAAGTGGTGTAACTGTAATGAGTCAGGGAAAAGTCAGTCAGAGGATCCACTGCTGCTGTTGCTAACACTCAACAAAATCTGGAATGCAGTGAAGGTCAGATTCCATTAGAGAAGTGTTATACAACCCAGGGTGGGTGGGAGGGCACAGAGGACGGCTTTCACTCGCTTGCCTTGCTGACTTCAGAAGCACCACAAAATTCCTCAGGGGTATTTATCTGTAGCCAGGTGATTTCCAGGCCCAGCCATCCTCTGATACTCGGAGCCAACGAGGGAAGGGAAGGGGCAGGGAAGGAGGAAAGAAGAGAACGGGTGTAGGAAAGACAAGAGTTTATCTGTAACCAGGTGTTACTCGGTTTAAATAATGACTTTAAGAGAGAGGAAAAGTTCATGTTTATTGTCCCTGTGAGTCACAGGCCCGGGACAGGACGGGACGGGAAAGGAAAGGAAAGGAAAGGAAAGGAAAGGAAAGGAAAGGAAAGGAAAGGAAAGGAAAGGAAAGGAAAGGAAAGGAAAGGAAAGGGGAGAAGAAGAAGGGAAGACAGGGAAGGAGAGGAAAGGAAAGAAGGAGGGAGGAGATTTACATGTGGGACCATCATCAGACTGAAGGAAAGGAAAGAGGAAGAGGAACAGAGGTAAGAAAAGTGTTCGTCTGCAATGAGGTGAGCCACTGTTTGAAAAACTGGTAGAAGGAAAGGAAAAGGACGAAGGAAGGAAGGAATGGAGGAAAAGGTGAGACTATATCCTCAGTGTGGGCCACAAAGGAAAGCAAAAGGAAAAGGAAAGGAAAGGAAAGGAGATGTGGCCATCCGCAGACTGAAGGGAATAAGAAAAGGAAAGATAATGAACAGTTTTGTGAAAGACAGTACTCAGTCATGACCCCTCAACCCAATCCCCAACACACACACACACACACACACACACACACACACACAGTATATCACACATCTCTGCGGCCCTTGTGACAGAGGCTGTACAGCGCTATCTCTGATGCCTAATCCACGGCAGCATGGGGATACTGGAAGGCTCATGACACAAATTGAACATTTCAACATGGCGTGCAGGAGTGCAAGGACCAGACTTACCCTATCAGAAATCTAAATGACATGTCCTTTGTGCCAATTCCAGTGTACGCCGAGGAAATGGAACATGGGATTGTGGGAGACATCTGTTTTATGTTCTAAACCCTTCAATACGACTCTCACTTCTTTTATCCCCCCCCCCCTTCACCACCTCTGTGATAACAAAGGAGCTTCACTGTTTGTAGAGCCGGCCGCGCCTTCAGTTTGATACACTGAGACATTAGCATTTAGATAACCCCACTGAATGCGGGACGTGAGGGAATTGAAAACAGGAACCGAATAAATACTGTGAATAATCAGAAGCTACATTTAGAATTAATATAAGTTTGTCTTTTATCTTTTTAAAATAAGAAAAGACTATAGCAACAGCTGGAACATCTGGTTGGATTCGCTCACATGGAGTTCACTTTCATTTGAATCAAGTCACAGATGATTTTCCGTCATTTTTTTTCCCTCCTTTTGACAAATATAAAGTCCAGTCACAGTGAGATACACGTCATTATTAAAGTTATGAAACCTTCCGTTATAAAAACAAACCCATCTGCTGAAATCATGTTCATAGATAAATTGCTGCAGCAAATACATTCTTATCATCATAATAATCAGCTCTTTATATTGAACGTATTTGCAAAGTGTCCACTGCAAATGACTCATATTTTTATGGTTAAAGCTGCTTGTCAAAATAAGGAAAAGATTGCACGTCAATATATATTTTCCACCCCGAATCAAACAAGTGCTTTTGTCGCCTAAACTTAGTGTGGATGGTCTCTGGGGGTTAAAGTTCACCACAACCTTCACTCACTCTCACACTGAAAACAAAACAAAACAAAACAAAACAAACAAACAAGCAACTAAACAAACAACGCGACGGGTTTGGGATGATGCTAAGATGTAGCAGCGCAAAGACGAGAAGAGTCATAAAGTTACTGAAGTGGATCAATAACATCTGTTACTATCTGAAGTTTGCGAACATTAGTTCACTTTAGCCACCAGACCAAGTTCAACAACTCCAGACTTTAATGAATTGAGCAACGGTGCCTTTTAATGATAATGAGGCCAGGCTTTCATTTGTAAAAAGAAGAACGTAAATCTATCCATCCATTGGAAGAATGTGTTATTTCTCCTTTCAGGTCTTATTTTAAGTTTAATAGTCTTGTAAAATATAATATATGAATTTAAAAGTAGATTATTCTGAACGCAGGTCTCCATTTGAAGCCTCATATTGTCCCTTGTCCTGTTTCCCCTTCAGCTTCTCTGAGTGTCTGTCAGCTTTGCCCAATTCAAATTGGCCATTTAAAGTAATCGCCTCTGGATAAAAGGTTGAGGTAAAAAGCTAATGTTCATCATATCAGATGATTTCATCCAGTGAAAAAAAAAAAAAGAAAAAGGTTTGACTCATAAGCGTCAAAATGTGTGTGAACCTGGTTAATATGCAAACCAACTGTGCACCGGGATCTCGCGGGCTTATGAGATCTGCCCTGATTCATCACTCGTGATTCTTCCCCTGTTCTCATATATTATTTTCACATCGAATCATTTTTATTTGATTTGAGTCACCAATCAGAGTGTGATGAAAATGGCTGGATCCTCACTGAGATCGATCTGAGTTTCATGCTGAGAAAGACATGGAAAAAATATTCTCCTAAAGGGGGCATGTGACCGATGTCGGCTTTGAGGATGTGATTCTGCAGAAGCAGACATTTTTAAACACATTCCCAAAGGTTTTCTTTTCATTTTTACTACAAGAAAATTGGATTTATTCTTAATTAAAACAGAAATAAATTTGAGTGAAATTCCTGTCTCTTGATCTCATTCTGCATTTTGCAAAAAATAAAAATTCACAATTCATCTGAGCAGCAGAGGGGGGGGGGGGGGGGGGGGGAGTGTTTGCTGCTGCACAGAGACCCCGAGGCAATCAGTATTCCAGTCACCTGCTGCACAACATTAAGAGCATGCTAGCAGGCTGTGGACAAAAGACCCCAACACACAGGCCACCAATGCATATGGAGCCATGCACACCCACATAAACACAATCAGCCACACACATGCTTTCCAAAAAAAAAAAGCTTCATTGAAATAAATTGCAGCCTCTCCAGCAAGCTGCACCTACAGCAGTTTCTTGGCTTCAGCAGCCGGCGAGGCGGAGGCGGAGGTGGAGGAGGGGGAGGGGGAGGGGGAGGGGGTGGATGAGTGGGGTGAGGGGGGGGCGACAACAGCAGCAACAGATGATTAAAGCCTGACAAAAGGTTAGGAGACGTGACAACACGGCTGCAAGTCAATCAGCAGGGCGCAATATGAGCACCTTGCCCAGATTCCAGGTAATGGAGAGGGGCGGGGCGGAGGGAAGAATGAACGATCAACTTTCAAGATCCCTTTGAAGTCCAGAGTCAAATTTACACCCCCAGCAAAAAAACAAAAACAAAACAAAAGAAAGGAGAGCGTCTTCGCTGGACAACATTGGTGATTAAACGGTATTAGAGGGTCTTTTCGCCTCCAGCTCTTGAATAACAACAGGTCAGATCAGGCATTCGCAATGAGGAAACCTGTCTGGGTAAAACACTGGCCTGTAGCGATGGCAGGTGGTAGTTAACATTTCAAACCCTCTGAATTCCTATGATAATTTTTTGCTTTATGTGAAGGGGGGGGCAGAATGAGAAAATAAACAAAAGAAGAGCACCACAGGTAGACAAAGACTTAACCTGAAGTGAAGGTGGTGTTGTTGTGACGGAGGAAGGGAGGGAGGGGAGGAGCTTGGGAGGAGGAAGAAATTTCTGAGCTGTCACATGCTCATGTTAGGCTGCAAAAACAGCTCACTGTGTTATCACAAGGGCATATTGTCATTGACGCATCCACCGCCACTAGATTTATGGCGGTGGAGTCGAGAGTGAGCTATTACCATTGGTAATTGATGGCCTGTAGGTGTGTGTGTGTGTGTGTGTGTGTGTGTGGGTGCAAATGGGATGGCGAATATGTGGGTGAGTGCATGTGTGTGCACGTTGCAAGAATGTATATTAAGTGTGTGTCGGAGTAGGAGTGCTCTGCCTCTCCCTGCCTCCACCCAAAACACCCTCCCTCAGTACCAACAGCCACCATCACCCCCCACCCCACCCCCTCCTGCCTGTCAGTGGTATGGGCCTCTGATTGGGGGCCCTGGGCTCAGTCGCCACGGAAACTGCACCAAAGCAAACAAAGGGGTGGAACGGAGCCGGGGGAATACGGTGACACAAAGGGGGCTACCTAGCACAGTGGAAGATTTCAGGAAAGACTCGCACAAAGCCGAGCCAGCTCCTACACACACACACACACACACACACACACACACACACACACACACACACACAGAACGAGCCTGGAGTAGACATCGCATGTTGTGCCTCTCATTAACACAACGCCACTTCTTAACACTCGCCGCTGCAAATCTGCTGTCTGCTGCTGTGCACAGGCTTCGAGATTTCAAATTAATTCCCTGTCTTTCTGCCTCCCCTCCCTTGGAACTGCTTTATTAACATATGCAAATGAAAATGTTGGAGTCGTGATTAGTTAAATTGCACAAATTTTCTGTGATTTTTCCGTGCGGTGCATGAATAGAGTCGGTCCAAAGTCACTCCAATTCACTCTCTGCTTATCGCTGCGCCTTTTGTCAATCAAATTGCAGTGGCTGAATATAAACCGATAAAGCTTTGATACCTTTTTAAATCCCGCTGACGCTCCGGTAGAAAGCAGCATTAACACCAGAAGATGGATTCACACCAGCCAAAACAATAACAACAAAACAATAAGGTTATTAAGATTAGCTATTGTTAATACACATTAACCCGATTATAGCAAATTAAATTCCACAGCCCTAAATTCATATAAAGTGATTAATAAGGCTGAGATGGAGGATTTAAACATGTAGCATGCCAATCAAATCTTTCAATATTTCCCTCAACCAAAGGAACATAATGCGAATGGATGAGAACTAAAAGCAGACATGGGGACATACAGGAAGTCATTGTGCTGAAGCAGGGGATTACATTTTCTTAGGGGCCTGTGGTTGGTCCGGTCCACCGAGACTCATTAAGAATGGCCTTGACATTAAGGGCTCTCTCTCTTTCAACCTGTTTGCGGCCATGATGCTGAGATCAAACGGAGTGCTATAGGTGAGGGCACTCTCAATGGCCTAAAGCTGGTCATTCATCCTTTTTAAAGACAGGAAATCAGGCTAAATGGAGGCCCGGCTCCTCCTTCTCCCTGCTAAAGAGGCTTCTGAAGCTGCAGAGTTTTTGCTAGTAAAGAATTTCAAGTGGTCATGGGCCTTTGAGGAGGGGAGGGAAGGTGGGGGTGGGTGGGGTGCAGAACCAATAAAACCCAGGATTACTTGTGTCAAAGAAACACACCTGCATTTCATACATTGTCAGGGTGTTTTCCTAATCACTAACCCCAGGCAAGCTGAAATGAAATGCCACTTTTTTATTTTTTTTGCAGAGGAAATTCAACCCAAAACAGCTTCGTTTTAGAATATTTTTCATGTGTTTTTACTTGTCTAGTATGCATTTTCCAGTGTTTATGCGTGTGTGGTTCAAATACCACAGGGGAAATAAAGGCCTTTTGTTTGACTGAGCTGACACATCTTTGACTTTTCAGCCTAGAAGTCGGCGAGCTGCGGTTTTCATCCTGTGCTGCTGTTCTTGCTGGCACATGAAGGAAATATTACCTCAGTGCATTACAGCTGCAGCGTGCTCCCGTGTCTTGATCAGTAACATATCTCTGGGTTTGCCGTGAGTTACATGAAAAGGTCAGCTGAATGTATAGAAAACAGTGTACTGACATTTAACATTAGAGACAGTGTCCAATAGAAGTAGCAGATACCAGTGCAGATATTCATAGATTGTGGCCACTGAATGTCCGTCTTTGTAGTTGGTTATGCCACAAATTTTAAAGGTCCCATATAGTATAAAGGAGGATGTCCATGTGTTGTTTGATTATAGATCAGGTCTAGGTTCTTTTAATTAATACTGTGAAAGTATCTAAGACTCAGTCCGCAGAGAAATGCACACAGCCTGTATTCAGAAACTGAGCCTTTAAACCAGCCGTCAGGACTTCTGGAACTTTGTGATGTCACAACAAAGCAGTCACCAAGCCCCGCCCACCTGGACCCACCACTCAACCTTTCAGGATTTGGTTTCTCTGAGTGTTTTTACCTGAAATCTGCTATATTTTCATCGGCTCACTCAAAACACAGTCAGCCAATCAGAAGAGAGGCACAGAGCCTCCTCTCTTCTGATTGGCTCACCGACCTGTTGTTACTAGAGCCGCAGAGAGAAGCCTGAGAGAGGAGATGTAAAACTACATTGAGATAGTGTTTGGTTCTTAAAACCACAAATATATCTTCGTATGGATCAACACTTCAAATAAAACACAGGAGAAGAAGAAAACATGGACCTTTAAGTTGTTTCCAGACAGAATGCAAAGAGAAATTTAGAGACAAAGGGAAAGAAGAGAGAAACTGGAGGGAAAGAACAAAGAGAGAGAACTTGAGTTACTGATAGGTCAGTTTGAGCTTTCACTCTCCACAAAAGTCAGTATTTACAAGTCAGTGTGCTAGTTAGCTAGCTAGCTAGCTACAGCTGTCTGCACAATTGGTGTAATGGCTGTTTTTGGAGAAATAAACGCTACACAAATGTGGTTAAATTTGTGTGAATAAAGTAAGTGCTCATTCACAATAAGTCAGTTCCCCCATAATTTACTCCCGTCACAAAAATCCTCTGGAACAGCAACTTAACCATTAAACTGCAGAACATGTCGATCCTCTCTAAGCTGAGATCTCTGCAGTAGAAAGTTTCCAAAGATGGCATCACGTTTTTTTAATGATGCAAAAAAGACATCTAAAACATTTCCATGCGATTTAATTGTGCTGCCATAAAAAAATACTGGGTTTGTAAACATCATATAGCTTCAATAAAGAGCTGCAGCAAATTGATACAGAATATGCACGTATATGTGATGCTGCCAGACTGTGGAATAAGATGATTTTAATCACCGTAAATGTGCTTAAGTAGAAGCAGGGAAAATTGGATGGTAACAGTAGTTAGATATGCTCTTACATTTCAGAGTGGAAATATACTGAATTCTGAGGCAAAATTAATTCTGGTTAAAGACAAACATTAATCCAATATAGACGAATCCATCCTCCTGCTTCATGTTCCTGTACAGCTGTGGAGGTTCTGCCCTATGCAGTGCAGTATCAGTATCCTGTATCTGGCCTCAGGACTCGACATTAAGAGGAACTGCTCAGCCCTCATCGCTCTCCAACTCACCCTCGCTCCGTTTCTCCCTCCCTCCCTCTGTCCGTGACAGATGTGTGATTGATACCCGCGGTGCTGGGTGATATGCTGTTTCTAATTTTAGCCATGTTCACTTGGGGACTCTCCACAGCAACAGGTAAATTGGACGCCGAAGCCAGAGTCCATCTGTACTGTAAATAGGCACTGACAAATTATTTTCCATGACAGCCACAGCCTAGATATAAACGATGTTGCATGTGCCGCTCACAGAGTGGCACAAAACGCAATCTACAGTCTGTGAGCACTCGCACATGAAAACCGCTCAACATTCATTACCTCTGTTAAAGCAAATCCCCTTTATGAATCAAGATATGAATGAGTGAAGGTTGCTCCCCCCTGTGATATTCAGACGTCGTGCATAATGAGAGTGGAACCAGGTGAAGATAATATTTCTAGCGGCGATTAGTGGAGAATGAAATATCGGTTCTCGAAAGCAGAAATGATCCCGAATGAGGCGCGTAACACGAGCCTGATGTCCAAATAACATTAGCCTGATGCTCAGTGCAACAGGAGGAGAGGAGAGAGCCATGATGAAGCCTGCACAGCACTGTCATACAGTATTACTATGCATTTTCATCCATAGCTCTGTCGCAATTCAGGCCCTCGTATCGGCTGCAGAGAGCAAAGGTCGAACACAAATGAGACAGTCTGATATCCGGAGGACGTAAACGCACATTTAAAAGTGTGATCCTCAGCCTCAATGAATCTTGGGATAGGATGGGTCGCGAAGAATCGACCCGTTGGAGCTTTCGTTGCCACGGAAAAGGAGCACGCATTATTTCGGCCGCACATGAAGGAGCCTTTGAAACGGGACAGCCAAGTCGCGTCCCTGCGACGCATCCGGTCTCTAAATGCAGCCTCTGGAGGACGGGGCCCCTGAATTGTTACACAGCTCATGTTCCACTGTTATACAACTCTTAATAAGCCAGTGCAGTGATATAAACAGCTGGCGGTGCATGAAACCAGAAGAAGAGGAGGAGATGATGTAATTAAAGGAGTGCCAGTCAAACTTGCCAGTATCACTCAAAAAATATTTAATCTCTTACCTTTAACTCAAACAGTGAGACTATTTCTTCCTCCACAAATGCTCAGATATTAGCGTAGTCAACCGGAAACTTCAATTCATATTTTTCCCCATGTTTAACGCATGAAGAATCAGGTCAAGGCATCACTCAACGACACCGGCTCAAATATGAATCGCACTCAAAATAACACCGACAGCACGGTCAATGCAGCCTTTGAGCTTTTAAGTTTCTGCACCGACGTAATCAATTATTTTTGTAGTGTTTTTTTGTTTTTTTTATAAACTGCAGTTATGTTTTCTAAAAGAGGTTAGTATGAGGAAAAAACAGCTTTTTGTAACATGTAAAATTGATTGAAATTGATATCTGTAAAACATGGGCTGCAGAGAGCGACGACCTCGAACCACCAACAGATACTTTTCTCTCAGTCTCTTTCACATCGTCCAAAGATGTAATTTGCTGTTTTGAGAACAGACTTTTCTTTTTCTTTTTTTTTCTTTTTGTAGTTCACGTCACACAGCCAGGAGGAAACTGGGTCATTTTAATCATTTGAATCTCATAAAGTAACCAGGCCAGCAATCTACCAGGTACATGTAGGTCAGAGTCCATCTTGGCTCCCGTGTGGTTTCTGACCGCAGCTTTCCCCTCGACTGTCACTCGTGATTAATCTGCTAATGTCCGCATGCAAATTCTCCAAATGGGCCTCCTCCGTGTGACTGTACAACTAATGGGTGTCAGCGGAGACTGTTTAGCCGCGCCATGCATATGTATGAGCTTGTATATTTAGCAGCCAAGTTGCTTTTGATCACCGTGGAGCAGAATGAGCGGGGCTGAGATGAATTGTGGTCCAAAGCTGAGGCACATTAGCAGCTGACCACCTGCCTTTCACTCCGAGCAGAAATAACAGATGCACCAAAACAGGCTCAAACACGCCATGACCACACTGTGGAAACCGCTACTTATTCTTTACCATAAATATCAATTAGAGGTTGTTAGGCCTTAGGAACTTTAATTATCAGCGTTTAAAGTAAAAACTGAAATTGTGCCAACAAATGAAGCCAGTCTCTTGTTTCGGCGAGTGAGGGCGTCCTGGTAATAGATTATATTAATAGGATAATGATAATAACATCTGAACCTGTGATTCATTACAAAGACAAAAACTTCTATTTGTCGAATTCAAGTTTAAATTGTTTAATTATCACTTTAAGAACCAGTTCAGCTGAACTAAATGTCTAATGGATAATCATCAAGTTATCAAGTCATTTTACAAACGTTGTTATCTTGGTTGCATATACAGTACTTCCCAGCATGCATTGCATTAAGGTTAAAATTCCCCAGAAATCCATCTTTTTTCCTATATGAAAAAAAGTTACAAGATGGAGTCTTTCTACATATTGTGTCTCCATGAAGAAGACGCAGTAGGTCTGTAATTCAGACACTTCCTGTATCTCTCCTCCTAACTACCTAAACTAGCATTATTAAATAGTACGGCGCTCGGATGTCATGTGGGTCATTCTAGATGTCAGTTTTTTTGTGACAGTAATTTTGCAGTAAAAGCTTCAACTAATCCAGAGTGCCTCACAAAAATTCAGCACATGCTCTCCGTGCTTCCCTGCAAGTCTCCAAACACAAATAAACTGGAGTGTTTCTGGGGACACTGGGACACATCTGGCGCTGCTGTGAGCCAGGGTCTGGTATTTAGTAGATATGAAGAAATCTTTCGATTAGAACTGGGAAATTGCTTCTGTCAAGACCACTCGACAGGGGGAGATAGCTCGTGCTTGAATTGGGTCTCAATTTGAAAAAGAGAGGAAATCTAATGTGACATCTCGATAACATTTATCATGGAAAAGAAGCAAAGGACATGTCCTGGTTTTGTATTTCCTTGTGCTGAGTAGAGACATGTCCCTAATGTGGTAAATGTGTTTAAAAGCCGTCAAACTACCTTTTTTATACTTTAACTGTTCTTGATCAAAGAACGTGAGACTGTAGCTCGGGATGATTCAGATTTACAAAATAAAATCAAAGCTTGCTCAGCCGCACCACTTTGGGAAAAAAAACCTCATTATCACAGCACTGCGGATGTAGCCTGCACATGCTCCAATTAGACTCTCTAAATGTTTAATAAGGACAATCAATGTGCAGAATGAAATCTGCCACACGGGGCTTCAAACTGAGTTGTAGGAACTGTAACTCACTCTGTGGGTTACCTTTACCTTATGGGTAACAAAAAAAAAAAAAAAATCCTTTGTAAAGGACTCAGGCATTCCTTTTGTAACCATTTTAATGGCCAATGCCTCCTGGTCAAGAGGTGGTCGCTGAATGGACTAATTCTGCAGGATTAGTCCTCTGTGGTGGTGATCTAGCCAGCCAAACAAATGTGACCTTACGGTGCAGAATCTGTGCATGCACAACTATACACTGACTCCATAGGAGGGGGCACTTCAGTCAGGGGATTAGTGGGAATCAGCCACTGAGGCATGCCCTACCGTTTTCAGATTCTTTTTCTTGACTTTCAAAGACTTGTTTAACAAAAATCACAGACGAGGAGGGAGGGTCTTTTTTTTGGGGGGGTGGGGGCGGGTGGGCGGGTGGTGCAACTAGCGAAATACCAGCTGAATGAAAAAGAAAAAAAAAAAAAGAGAGGAAATTCAGGGTAAGGTAAACCTATAGACGGGAGAGCTAAGCAAACTCATAACATCCCCAGTTTGTGCTCCTGGGGTTGTGTTTTCAGTCTCCAAGGGCCTAAGAGGAGAGTGGTGGGGGATAAAAGCACAGAGAGGTGGACATGCTAGAGCTGCAGTACACAAAACACAGGCTTCATGTGTGTCAGGTGACCTTTTGTTCGCAGCCGGGCTCAGTTCTGCCGGACTGCACAGCCAAATAAACAGTAAATGTTCCAGCAGGGTAGTCAGCGCTACGAGCTTAGGTAGCATCTGACAGATGATACTCGCCCAGAGATAATACACAACTCTCCTGCTCGGTGCACAAGATAATGAGTCACCGTGTCCGCTTTACAAAAAAAGCCTTTACGTTAGCTTTTCTTTTAACAGTTTCTGGTCGACAAAAAAAGTCCTCTGGCAAACCGGAAGCGGTGCCTTTTGTGACGCGTTCTACATTTCTTGCAGTAACTAAAATGTTGTTTTTTTTTTTTTTCCTATTGTGATGGAGTGGAAAAGATGGAGGTGGTAGAGGGTGAACGATTGGAGAGACTGAAACTACATTGATTTTGACATCTCCACCCATTGCATGGGTGCACATTGAATTTTCCTTCTGCAGAGCTCCGGTACAACTGAGCAGCGCACACTGTGATTTCCCCGAGCAGCGTGCATGGGAAAAAAAAAAGAAAAAAGTGTTTAAACATAAACAAACCAATCAACCAATCAATAAACACAGTGAGCCCTGAGGTGCCGCTGAGCGACTAATAAACAGAGCAACAATGAGGGAGAGAGCGCAAACAAGAAAAGAACACCACAGACAGAATCTCAAACATCATTAACCGGAAAAAAAAAATCCACAGGAAGACGTCACGGCGCGGCTCCGTCTGATGGATAACTTCTCTCTGGGAAAGAGCAGAGCAGAAACATCACAGCAACAGCTGAAAGATGAGGGCGACAAGAACGATCCCCTCGGGAGGAAATATCGCTTCACATAAGCACTTCCAATTCCAGGATTTCTCCCTGCGACACTGTTCTGCATTTAATTAGCCACATACTGTAAATAAACTCAACCAATAAACCTCCACATACTACACATGTACACCTCCAGCAGGACAGCACAGTGGTCTTAATGTGTTAACGTCTGTGGCGCTGTGGGCTGACAGACCCACAACCAGTGAGTCATGGTCATTTAAGCTGCTACAGCGCCCCCTATAAGTGGCCTGCACACAGTCTCACACGATCACTTGGAGTAAAAGTGTGTACCTGCCAAAGGTGCTGGAGATTGTGAAGTCTCTTGTGAATAGAGACGATAGCCAGGTGTCCATTGCAGCTTTGGGTTTTCTCCTGTCGCGATATCGTTCCCATTAAACCCATTAATCGGCTGGAACTGGCTCCCTGGGCCACGATACAGCAGATAAGCGATAAGCTTTCACTTTTATGAAATATTTCTCCGTCAAATCGTCTGGAAAAACCACCTCGTGCGAGCGCATACATTTTTTATGCAAAGTTTTGAGAGTTTTCTTTCTAAAATGAACGTGTCTTTTAGTTTGCAATTTCCAACTGCGCATTAAGCAGGTTTATGGAAACACAACTGTAGATGATGCAAAGATTCACAGTCGTAAAGCGAAGCGGTGGTTTAAGGCCGGTGTTGTTTGGTGCATAATTCTGTGCAGAGACGATTTCTTCGCTGCACATTTTAAGCATCAATCTCACATTAATTACTGATGTCTCTCCGAGTGAATGTATATGCGGCCTTCTTATCTGCTTAACTTCTCTTATCCCCCCTCACATCCCACGAAAACCACAGGGGCCGTCAACATCATCGGCTTTATGACATGACCGGTAAAGATCACTGGGATTCCTCCGAGCCCCCCAATTCCTCAGGTTTAAGTCCTCTGACCATATTCTAATGCTCTATTAAAAACCATTTACCACTGAAATGTACTTAACAAGTCTGTCATCGCTGCAGCTTTGTTATCATCCGTTGAGCCGATTGAATGTGAAATGGCTCGCTGGGTGACGAGGGTCCCGTGCCCCCCCTCCCGACAGTGAACTTTGAGGCTGGGGGATTTGGCGGTGGTGGACAGGTGGTTCCACTCGGGGAGGCAGGAGCTCGGTACGGAGCCTTTTGAAAACTCCTCGAGTGGAAAACGCGGCCGCTTTCGAGACGGCGACAGAGATCCAGCCTGCGGATGATAACAGAGTTGTTCGGTGCGGCGCAGGATCTTAAATGTCTTCACTTTATTTTGTAGAACGAGTGGTGAAACATCCTGCAACATTAATGAAATCAATTCCCCCGTTTCTAAATTAATCAGATGGTTCAAGGATGTTTTTCAATTAAATTAGGCTCCTCTACGTCTTTTTTTAAAAGACAATGTCACCTTGAAGAAGGTTCAGATTCACAGAGGCAGCTGAAATGAGTTGAACACATGTCGCAGTAGAGCATTTAAATTTTCTAACATTTCAGTCCCAGGTCATATATATATATATATATATATTTATTTAACCAGCTTTCCCTCCGTGTTTTTGTTGCTCTCTGCTCTTTTCGGTGCAACATGTGGCATAAAATACGTGTGGCGCCGACTCACATTGATCCATTTAGTAGCTGTTCCGCAGCTTTAAATCACATCACATGACCTTCATCAGCAGATGGGGTTTGTCAGTTTGTCATGGATTTGTAGATGTTGAAACTTATGGAACTTGAAAACTTGGAAAAAGTTAACATTAATATATTTCGCTATAATTCCATCAACAACTGAGACAATGACAGAATTTAATTTATTATTTTAGTCACTTTCTGTAATAAAACATCTAAAAGTAAAGATCTTATCAGATGTTGGACCCTGGGATGTTTAGGGGTCTTTGATGTGAAAAAGTTTGAGAGCCACTGCTGAAATACTCCAAACTCTGCTGTGAATTTTAGATGCAGAAATGCCATAAGATCTATATTCAGTTCAGTTACTTAGCCACAGTTTTCCTTGAGCTAACACACGCAGGCCGAAGATCAGATGTACGAGCTGTAGAGTCATAAAGTATCTCCTGGCATTGATCACGAATAAGCTGCAAAAAATCTTGACAATATTGAAAATGCAGCTGCGTCTCCAGGACATTTCAACTGCAGGGAAGAATGTGACACAGCTGGGGTGCGACTTAAACATGATGCAGCCTCATCCGTCAACATCTGGAGGTGAAGTTACAGTATGACGGTTTACCAACGATGATTTGAAAATGTGTCTTGCGAGAATGAGGAAGGAGAAAAATGAGCTGGTATAACAAAGTTTAATAGATATCTTTTGGCTTTAAATCTGACCTTGAGCAACGGGCCGCACTCTCTCCTCCTCCCTGTCAATACAGTATCAATACAGTACATGAAGAGATGGAGTCGAGCTGCCTGAGCGAACCTGCCTCAGGCTGCTCCTTTGAGTGAACTGTCCGGTTATCCCACGTTCACTCCTTCATGAGAGGTGACAGGTGAGCGGAGGGCGAGCGGGGGCGAGGTGTCTTCCTGCAGGAAATGCCAAAGAAACTCAACTGACCTCTAAGTTTCACACGGATCAGTGAACGGGGATATTATCTGGTCCACACGCGCACACACACACACGCGCACACACAGACACACTCATCAACAGTCATGTGTGCATGTGCCCACACATCACACACACACACACACACACACACACACACACACACACACACAACGCGCTCGCTTATCAATCACCTGGCTTGCGAGCATGCTAATGATGTTGTTGACATTAATGAGGGAGGGGACACGCTCGTGAAGGCAGCTAACGATGCTAATCACAGAGATATCACACTGATGCCCCCGTGACAGGCCGTCGTGTCCGGGAATGACTCATCGATTAACTTGCATCTGACATGTTTTTCATGTGCGCACATGTAGAGCACTTCCTGATTCAAGTCGAGCGAGCCAATCACAAGAAAGAGGAGAAATAAAAGAAAAAACACCATCTGCAACATGTGGAGGGTAGACATTGTCATATCTCAGACTCAGTTAGATTAGCTTAGCAAAACAGCTGTAAGTGAATGTGAATTCTTGCCGGGAGCGAGTGGCCGTGATTGTTGCTTGACATGAGCTTCAGCCGTCGTTGTCTTTATAATACAACAAATTATAATACGCCGTCTGAGCGGCGCTACGTCTTCAGGGCAGATTGGAGGCTGCAGTGAGTCGCTATCGGCCGGAGCTAGATGGTTAGCGTGCTAACTTCAGTAGGAGAAAAGACGTCACCTCTGGAGACGGCGTTCTAGACTGGTAAGTAAACAGCTGTTAATGCTAACGTTGGCTACGTAGCAATAGCAAAACTTACAAATAGCTCCTATAAAAAGGAGCACATAAGCCTTCAACTGAAATTTAAAACCTGAAAACCATTTTAAACTTTCTAATCTCAGCGATGCATCTGAAGAAAAACGTCTGTATCACTTAAAGTACTTGGACAGCTCAATTCCAAAACCATGGGCTATAATCTGCTGCTAGCGGCCTCCACTCTGCTGGTTTTAGGCTTTCCACAGGACTTTTGATCCTTGTTGCAGGGATTTGCTCCCATTCAGCCACAAGAGCATTAGTGAGATCCAACACTGATGATGTTCGGTGATAAGATCTGGCTCACGGTCCCCCTTCCAGTTCGTCCCCAGAAATGTAGGTTGGGGTTGAGGTCAGGGCTCTGTGCAAGCCGGTCAATTTCCTCCACATCAAACTGAGAAAACCATTTTCTCAAAAAGGGGCCTCCCCCAAAAATGTTGCCACAAAGCTGGAAGCACACTATTGTATAAAATATAATTATATGAAGCAGCGCACCAGGAAAACCACAGGAAAAACAAACAAACACGTGTGTCCACATACTTTTGGCCATATTGTGCACAAGAAGGTGAGGTTTCACAGCATCAGCCGTCAGAGTTCACGATAACTGAGAGGCTCGAAATATATAACGTGTAAAAAAAGAGAAAGACAAAGTATGAAAAACATACAAGAGGAAGGAAAAATGTGAGAAACTTATTTGCATTGCAGCCTGTGGTTTCCAGCTCACTGGCACCCTGAAATATCATTTACCATCCTCCAGCTGATTGCAAATCTGGGATCTGGTTTCCTTTCTATATCTAAATATTAATAGTCTCCATTACATGAAAATTACTTTCATCTCCGACTCACATGGAGGGATTAGATTTTAATCAGCGCATTAAATATGACTTTCTGTTCCTGCAGATGGGAGAGGATGGCAGGCAGGCAGTCAATTAGTATCATGCTCTGTTTGCGGTCTCACAGTGAAGCCTGATAAAGTCTTTGTTATCACAGAGAGGCTGTAAGAGCATAAACAAAAAGACACAGTGACATGTGGGGAATGAAGCGACGTAATGATGAGCTTCTGTCAAGGATCAGTGCATCAATATCACTTTAAAAAACCAATAAACCCTCAGATTCTGACCATAAAATTGCATCCATGGAGCGTCTGTGTTCTTCGGCTCACACTACTAAAGATTTGGTAATGTGACTTGTTTTCAAGCCTCACTCTGCAACACATCACTATAATCCAAACGATACGAAGTCGATCTGTTGTACTGTCGGCTTCCTTTTGGTGGAGGATTCCCTGAAGCATTTTGGCCACGAAAATCAAACCACTTCCTTTTTTCTGACACTATATCAGCGACGGACATGTTTTAAATGGTCTGCATTTATGTAGAAGAGAGGGCAGAGTCACGTTTACACACACCACGGACAATTACGGTGTTCAGCATCAAACCTCGCACTGCAGGACCTGGGGATCGAACCACCGACCCTCTGAGCGGCAGATGACCCACTCTACCTCCTGAGCCGCAGCCGTTCTCCCCCTCCAGCACTTCACTTCACTTTACTTTACTTTCTTGTTCATTCGAGGGAAACTTGCCTTAAAATAAAAATCTTAAATAAATAAAAACATACAGCTTTAAAGCTTTTAAAAACAGGAAGTGTTTTAATCAATCGTCATATTTTATTTTATAAAGTAAACTGGGCTACAACATCAAACATGAGCAGTTCCGTGTTAAATCAGAAGAACAGTCACAGTTTGAACACGTGTTTTAAAGATAATCTCAACCTAACTGAATGTGTTCACCCATTTTCTCCCCTGTGACCTGCTCCCAGTGATGGAGGCTCCCAGGTGAGATCAATGAAGCCCGATTGGCTTCATTGATCTCACCTGGCACCGCAGGTTTGCTCTCTCTCTCTCTCTCTCTCTCTCTCTCACTGTCAGTAGTTGTGGTAGGTTATTTATACCAAACCAGAGGTGTCTGTCGCTTGCTGTTTGACGCTCTGTGGCTCAACATGGCTCAGCAAATCATTTTTATTTTCATGCTCATGACACTTGCTGTTTCAGGGAGACACTTTTTTAGTGAGAAGCCAAGTTGCTACCAGCTGGCACCCAGGAAGCCCAACTTTGGGGTGAAGTGAGTTTACTGTCAATTTCACCCTTCTGTGTTTTCGCTTCTGCTTTATACTAATTATCACAAGATAGCTTCTCAGACTGAACCAATTTAGTGTATCAGGCTTGAGTGGAGTCTAATTGAATTAAAAGTTTCAAGCACCAAAGAGCCTTCTCTGTATCTCCAAGGCTATTTTTGCACATATGTGAAACTAACTTAATATGGATGTTTGTCCTGAACTTGGATGCTGCTTGATTTTCCTGGAAAGCTCCACTTTGCATCTTAAAATCAAGAAAGGAAAAGTCCCTGCATTTTCATCCAGTTATCAGCAGAGGAGAGGGTTTTCCTTTTCGATCACCGACGTCATTCTGCAACTTCATGTCTTGTCATTTCCAGCTTGATTTTAACGCCCTTTGTTCAGTGGTTAGCCGGGGATTAATGCTAGACTTGACTTAATACCTCAGCCGCTGCTCGTTTGTGACGAGGCCTGTCGTAGCTCTGTGCCGTTACCTGGCTTTGCTTTCTCCTGCTTCAGAACCGCAGTCCGTCCTCACGAACTCCTGAACGTCGCTCAGCTGCCAAAGTCCTGGGACTGGAGGAACGCAAATGGCGTCAACTACGCCAGCACAACCCGTAACCAGCACATCCCTCAGTACTGTGGCTCCTGCTGGGCTCATGGCAGCACCAGTGCAATGGCAGGTGAGGTTTTTCTCCTTGTTCCAGCCTGACTTAACTTACTTTAAAATATCATCTAAGATTTCTGCTTCCACCCCAATAAATGGAGCTGAATAGGATTTAATTTGTGCTGACATCATTAAATTAGAGTCAAAATTCATCAGCAAAAAATGTCTGTGCAGAAACGGCCTCGGTGCTTGTGGGTAAATCCAGAATATGCTGTCAGCTGTTGGGGAGTGTTTCCTGTTCCTCATCATTCATGCTAAAATAAGACTCGTAGATAAGATTTGAGGATAATTTGGGTGAACCTGTTTTCAAAATTATGTTTTTTTTTTTTTTTTTTTTTTTAAACCAGCTCTGTCATGTGTGAATTTGGAGCTCACCCACTTGGACTGAGGCCTTGCTGGTGGGAGCAGAAATATAACCATTTTCTCAACAACAAAAAATGCAAATTAGATCTTGTGACAAAATACCAGATGGGATTCTCAGTGACATCAAATCACTTGAGCTGAGATTTTTCCAAAACAAATATTGCATTTGTGTGGAACTTGACTCTGCCTTGTGTAGATCGCATTAACATCAAGCGGAAAGCAGTGTGGCCATCTGCTTATCTGTCCGTCCAACACGTGGTCGACTGCGCCGAGTCCGGCACCTGTCACGGAGGCGACCACGGAGGGGTGTGGGAGTACGCCCACAAGCATGGCATCCCAGATGAGACGTGCAACAACTACCAGGCCATCGACCAGAGTAAGAACTCAGAAACAGCAGTGTCCTGTTTCATGATGCGGCCATGCATGAGATTTTTATTTTAAATCAATGTTTTCTCTCCAGAATGCAAACTATTCAATGCATGTGGGACTTGCACAACTTTTGGGAAGTGCAACGTCGTGCAGAATTACACATTGTGGAAGGTGGGTGACTTCGGAGCCATCAGTGGACGGGAAAATATGATGGCAGAGATCTACGCTGGAGGACCAATCAGGTTTTTAAAACTGGGAGGATTAAAAAAAAAAAAAAAAAAAGGTTGATGGTTTTGCAGGGATTTGTTTTTCCTGCATGTTTTGAAATGTCGTGAGTTTCAGTTTCCCTACAGTCTGAGGCTGTCTCTCAATCATGTCTGGTCCCATCATTTCAACTGAATCCTCCTTCCCTCAGCTGTGGAATCATGGCCACAGAGAAACTGGACGCGTACACCGGGGGTCTGTACTCGGAGTATGTCGAGACTCGTGACATCAACCACATTGTGACGGTGGCGGGCTGGGGAGTAGAAAATGGCACTGAATACTGGGTTGTGCGCAACTCCTGGGGAGAGCCATGGGTGAGTCATCGCAGCACAGTGACTTAACAGCCTGAGTTTTACATGGTTCAGGAGCTTTTTAAACTTGGCATTTTAAAAATTGGATGTTAGAATGAAATGCAGTGGGTGTGCTTGATTTATAATCCAAGTGACCTTGAGATTTTTTTTTTTAATTATTTTTATCCTCCCTCTAGGGTGAGAAGGGCTGGCTCAGGATTGTGACAAGCGCCTATAAAGGAGGAAGTGGAAGCCAGTACAATCTTGCGTTGGAGGAAGACTGCATGTATGGAGATATGATTCTACCCTCAACTTACCAATAGAAGTTGAGGACCATGTCTTTAAATAAACTCTAAGAAACTTGTATCATCTTTGTCCTTTTTTTCTGTCATGTAGACTTCATGAACTAAGATTCAGTACTGACTCATCTCAGAGCCTCATGCATATTACAGTAGTCCACATCTGCACCTAATCAGTTCGTGTAACTAGAATTGTTGTGGTTGGATTTTGTTCAAGCTGGTGAAATAAACTTGTTTGTGCAGAATTCACCTTTTTTGACCTGTGAATTTGTGCCAGGGGCAGTGGACTCTAAAATGCAGGTCATCATCAAGTGGCTCATTGTTCTCTGGTAGAATAAAGCTGGAATACAAAAGACGCAGTTGAGTACCGTCTCGTAACTGAGGCTGCAACAAACTCATCTTTCATGGTGAAAGGAATTTAAAGAAGTATCTGACTCACAAGGGTCAAGTGCTTTTTTTTCCTTAGCAAAGTATAACCCCCCCTCTATATCATGCAGCCCTTCTGGATCCACCACAGTAGCATATTGTGTTGCTTACTCACACAGGAAGTCCTGGAAACTTTGGCTCCCAACGCTTCCTTCACACAGAAAATCAAAGCTTTTGAGAAACCCTCACTTCAGTCCCTCATGGGTCAAGATTTCCAAATTGCAACTTCCTGTTTGTACGCCCCCACCTCTGTTCCTTCCCAAATACCACCTATTATTATTATTATTATTATTATTATTATTATTATTATCAAACCCAACAGTGTTTTTTGTAAAGCAGGTTTTATATTCTAAGCCCAGAGAACCCTGATATTAGGGTTATGTATTCTAACTTTGGTGAACTCCCTTCAGAACCACAGAAGACAAAACTGTTTTCACAACCTAAGTTCTCCTCATGATGAGTCAGCAGAAATACATGGGTAAACTCAGTGGGCTGGAACCAAATGAGGTCAATGTTAATAGCAAATGGATCAGTTGTATTTTCTGTGGGGGGGGGGTCATGACTACTACATTTTGGGGGTGCTTGAGGCTCGGTACACCCGAGAACCTTTTGCCCCACAAAACTGCATTTTAAGTTCCTGCTCTGTGCACATGAGGACGAGCACTCGGCTTCTGCTATCTGCCAAAAAAATAAATAAAAAAAGGAAAAAGTTGTGAAATGAACTTCAGATCTCCAGAGGGAAACTTGCACAAATTTGCTCTGAAGGTGCTTTGCTACAGTGATTCAGAAGTATTTTTTATTTTTTTCTCTCCCTCTCTCCAGCTCTTGGCAGGAAACCTTTTACATGTAGCCTAATTTGCATCTGCCTAGATGTGCATGTGGATTGGTACAACAAGGTCGATTTGTAAGCGGGTGTAAATAAACTGTCAGGGGCTTCAGAGCTCTACACTGACAGTTATCGTTTTCTTTTTTTTTTCTTCCTGAGACGGGGGATGAACGACACAACAACCTCTCGTCTTTTACCTTGAAACCGGAGGCGGGTCACAGGACGACCGAGCCGAGCCGAGACATTTGTTTGTTTCTACACCTCTGAGCTTGATAAACGGACCCACCTCCTTTATTGACTGACATGCTTTATTAGTTTCAATCCTGTCATGCTTCTGGAGTAACATTCAGTTTAATCACCAGTTATCTACAGTGGCACACACAACGGCACAAAGGCATCCTCTGAGTTTAAATGCAATTATAAAGAGCCCATTTTCTCGCTGTTCAGCTGGGGAACAAAAGAAAACGGAGCACTTAGATATTTGGTTCAGGGGATGCAACAATAATAAAATTGCATAAACACAAGCTGCAGTGCTTCTGCTGCTGATATGGAAATGCTTCCCATTAACTGCAGTTTCCATTCAGCATCTCTGGGGAGAACAAAGGATAATCAAACCTTATGCAGCGCTGTTAACTTCAAGCCTCCAAACCAAGGCGAACCTTAAGCCTATAAAGCTGTGGCGTGTCCAAGTGGAGACCCACTGCGAAAAACAAATATTAAACATAATTTGGTTGCTCAATATTATGTGATCAAGCCCCCGCCCTTGAGCAATCTTTCACGTGAAATTAAATTTGCGCTCTGATTAAATTTCCTGCATGTTTTTCTCATTTGCATAATCACAAACAGAACTCTAGTGGCTGCGAATGAAAACACGTGGTAATCTGTGAGTCTGAGGCTCAAATAAAATAAATAAAAGAACTAGCAAAAAAAAAAAAAAGAAAATGTGTGATAAAAATGCAGGTTGCAAATGCACATGAGCCATTTTCATACTGAGTGATTCAGCATTCATCTTCATTACAGCAATTGATATGGCAAAATGGATTTTTCAGCAATTCCTGCAAACCCATTATGCATTGTTTCACTGATCAATATGTTGGTCTGAAAACATGGAGATGGAAGGGGGGGTGGAGGGGGGGGGGGTGGTTGTTATATGAAAGGAGTATTACCCTTTGGTGGTGCCGAGGCCTGGATTATCAGCTTAAATAGAGTTGGAGGGAATATCCACATCTAAAGTATCATTGAGCAAGGCATTGTAATGATTTATCCATGGCAGCTGCCTCTAGCAGCAGTGTAGTAATATGCAGAAAGCTTCCCTGAGTGTGTGCTCCATGTAATCCTTCCCCTTGCATTCACTTTTTCCAAGGCCAGAGCTGGAGCTTGCCTCCCTGAAATAAGCAACAGAGAAGAAAGGATAACCAGACAGCCACAAAAAAAAACATGCTCCCTGATTTAGCCAGAGAGGTTACAGACGCCGTATCTGATTTAAAACATGCCCCAATGATGCATTTATATTATTACTAGCAATAAGAGCAGAAGCAATAAAGGTGGAAAGAAAAGGATCATTCCGCAAATACGTCAATCATTCATTTCTTTTGTCAAATATGAATCGAGCAGACGTCTTCACCCCACATGTGACAAATCTCATCCTGTTTGCCGAAACACAAAGGACCGGATCACAGCACAGAACGGGCTGATAGCCATAATCACAATGCATGAAGCATCAGTGGGAGATTAGCTCTACGAGATGGTATAAATCACACATTATTATTATTCCCCTAACTTCAGCAAAGGGCTTCGTCTGAGCTGATTTGCATTGCATAATGCATCTGAAGCACAAACAGCAAAATTTAGATGTAAGTCTCACATTGCTAATGAGCCCGTGTAGGAAATATGATTTGATCATTAAAAACAAAGTGTCTTGCTCAGCCAGCCACCACTTTTCATGATGAGCTGTGGGTTTCCCCCCCCCTCCCCTGTCAAGCAAAAAAAAAAAAAAAACACTTGCACAACAATCACTTAGTCAGTGTGATTCCTAAATCGATTTACAGCCATAGCCACCCCGCTGATGTTATGCATCATTCCACTGCTAATCTCACTTCCTTGTCCAATATACCCATGCAACCTCGAGGCGGCTGCAGAATTAGCTTTAGTTAATGGACGAGTATTAATCCCTCTTAGTCACAACAAAATTAAGGAATAATGTGGCCATGAATATTTCAGTTACACTGCAGCAACACAGGAATCTGTTCACACAATCTGCCCCGGCTTGCAGAAAAAGAATTGGCGATTGCATACATTATTAATGCTTCATCATAAAATTCATATTTTGCAGCAGCTGAATGGGAGCCGCGGAGTGAAAATCCAATGAGCAGTCGATACTGTTTTAAAGCATCTTGCTGAACACACAGAACAGAGAGAAATGGCCTCTAAAAACATCAGAGGTCACTGAACCGCGCTTTTGTTCTGCTATTTTATCGCTCTGTCTCCGACGGTAAGTGCATTCTTATTAGATCCCTTAAAAATAGATGCAGAGCTTCCAAGTCAGTGAGTTTGCGCAGCCTCCCCCTGGAAGTTTTAATTAGAACACCAGTCACTCGTGTTATCGTTGTTTCAAGAGGGCCTGCTTCCACATTCCTGAGCTGCCTGCTTCATCGCAGGATCAGAGGCCCGCGCTGAAGTGGACCGTTTAGGACGGCTGCCTCGCACTCCCTCTGGATTTTACCTCAAAAAAAAAATCAAAATATGGATCAGCGCAGGAACTGACAGAGAGCCAGTGTGCCGTAATTTCACTGTACATTTAAAAAGACAAGGGGCTTCATAATGAAAACAAACGGTGCAAGACATCCCGGGATCAGTCTACGTGCAATGAGCTCTCCAGATATGTTCACACCACACAAACAGACACAGACAAGAAGAGACACTCTCCTTATATTAAAGGTCTACGGCTGCTGAAGTTTGATTTGTCCCACAACTCAGTGTTTTCAAGTAAAACTAAAGCTAAAGTCAACGTGATCAATCTGTCACAGTTCAACCAGGTCTACCAACATCATTTAGACATCAGACAGTCCCCATGAAAACTGTTGTCAGTGAGTTCTGTGGATTAACAACAACAATGGGGAAACTTGCCTCAGTCTTCTCTCACTTCCTGGAGAGAAGACTCATATTTGAAGTCAATGTAAGAGACAACTGGAGGTGAGTGAGAGGATGCATTGTTCTGGGATTTGTGTGAAATGTCCCATTGACAACAACGCGGAGTGCTTAATGTTTTTTTTGTTACATGGCTTCACGTTCGTTGTACATCAGACCTTCATCCAGGTGTTTATCATTCAGGTTATGAGTCTTCCACTCCATCGCCTGAATCTCTGTGGTTTGGTTGTGTGCTCCTCTCTGCTGTTTCAGAGGGATCAGGACAAACTAATGACATCTGGCGTGAGGGACGTCACGGCTGACTTTCATCTTCCAGCCAGTGGCCGTCATCATTACTGAAGGTTTTGTTTGGCACTCTCGTTCACTGAAGGGAGGAAGAGAAGGGAGGCAGGGGTCTTTTCGGTTTAAAATGAATTGACCTGTAATTGCACTATGCTGCCCCCTGTTGAAAAGCCGCTCTGCATGTCATGTTTACATCACGATTACGTGGATGGAGGTGATGTTTTGTCTGGATTTTATGGAGGTTTTTCATGCCGGGACGGAGAAAATGTCACAAACAGACACGAGTTTAATGCAAACTGGGATGTCATGAAAGGTTTGTTTGATTCTGGAGGTAAACAAACCTTTGATTCCAGAGGGGATCACACAATTTCTGCAGATTTTTACTGTCTACAAACAAACTTTTCAAAGTTAAAGCAGATTGGATATTTCCAGAGTATATTTCTAAGAGTACACCCTGTATTTTCAGCTGGTAGAATGTGTTGTGATGAAGAAAAAACACTTTATTGTGAAAAATCGTAATTGTAACCACCCATTATATGATCTAAAATTCACCCTGTGCAGATTAGTAGTATAAATGGAGCCATAAAACCTCCTCTGCGTGAATATATTTGCCTCATGTTGATTCAATTTTAACATAACATGATGCATCAGCACGGATGATTCCTCCCAGGACAGTGAGAGGATGCCTGCTGCATGGAACAAAGGGCCTCTGCTCTTGGCACACAAAGGGTTAAGGTGTGTGAAGGCGGGTATTTTTTTGTGGCGTTGATGGTGTTTGTGCACAACGATATTAATTCACAAAACACGCAGCACTGCACTGCACTGTTCTAGTGACGTGAGTTTTGGGGACAAAGATCGGAGCCATCCTCCTCTAACTGGTTACTACCAGCGCTGAAATAATGCCATGAACTACAGTGAGGCTTTGTGCGCCAAATTATTTCTCTGCACAAATCGTGAACAACTTTTTGCCCCCCCCCCCCCCCCCCCGAATCTCTAAACGCCAGAATGATGCCTGATGTGGACAAAAGCTCCTGCCCACAGGAAAACAAATGTGTCTGAATGTGGCTTTGAAGAAAGGGAGTCTGCTTTCAACCTGATCAGAAACTTGGTTTTGAAGGGAGAGCGCCCCGCCCTCCTGGTCCTTATAACCAGAAAGCCTGTTTGCAGGACGCTCAATCATAACAGGAGCACAGGAGACCACACCGCTGTACATGAACCATTCCTGGAGACGTACTCTGGCTACAAAGACTTTACGGATTACTCTGGTTGTTTCACCTTTTTACCGGCAAGCAAACGACCAGAAGTGGCCATGGATTTTCTCAACCACAACTATTTGAACGCGCGCAGCCCATATGACTACACTTTCAATTTCTGGAACGACTATCTCGGGCTGACTACGTTGGTTACGAAGAATAATAAGCTCAGCATGCCCCAGAACCCCAACTCCATCACCGAGTCCCTGAAAGCGACCCTGGGCTTGGACGATTCCCCGGCGTGTCCGTGCGTAATCGCGGGCGGCGTTGGAGAGAGCGGGCACCTGGACTGCTGCTGCCCGTCCGGGAGCCCCCCGCCCGCCTCCATCCTGGACTTGAAAGAGCGTTTCTCGATACTGAGCCCCTTCCAAAACCAGCTCGGCGTCCAGCTGCCGGAGCGGGAGGTGGGCTTCGGTGGGAGCTTCGCGGGGTTTGACCTGTTCGGCATGGAGAGGAAGATGCGCAAACCCGCTTCCAGGAGCAAGCAGGAGCCCAAAATCTGCGTCTTCTGCCGAAATAACGGAGCGCCCGAGGAGGTGTACGGCTCCCACGTCCTGAAGACCCCGGACGGAAGGGTCGTGTGCCCGATTCTGAGGGCTTATACCTGTCCCCTGTGCAGTGCCAACGGGGACAATGCCCACACGATAAAATACTGTCCACTGTCAAAAGACCAGCCATCCCAGCGACCATTAAAGGGGGGGAGGGCAGTGGGTGGTAAGAGGATGAAAATATTCTAAAACAGACGAGACTATAAAGTAAATTGAATTGCACTGAACAATTTCCAGATGACTGTTTTGATTTCGGCTGTAGCCTTTATCCCAGTTTCATAAACATATTGATTTTATCTTTTTTGTTTTTCTCTAAGATCTCTTATATTTTTATAGTTCCTTTATCCACATAGAATAATTTTATGCTTTATACATTGGATTTTATTTTTCTTTCTAGTTTGTAGTCATTTGAGCGTGTGCATATAAATACACCTATGTATCAATAATCACAAAGTGTGAATAAATTAGAAAAAGAAGTATTTTGGTGATGTAGGGAAACACACTGACATTGGCAAAAGGGGATGAATGTCATATTTCTACCGAGTATTTTTGTACGGTGAGCTAAGCTCGCTACTATCTTTTCTTTCTCGTCTTAGAAAACCAAAGTTATGTTTTGCCATTAAAAGAAGCTCAAGAATGTGTCATTAATGAGTACTTGTGTGCGTCTGACTGGAGGAGGAGGAACTCTTTGATCCCATCTGCCTGCCTAAAAGCTCCACAGCATATTTTCCAACTTGCTTTAAAAAGTTGACATTCAATCTGTGAGGCAGGAAGAAAAGAGAAAGAAAGAAAGAATGAAAAAAAGACAATGTGGCCTCTGTTTAGGGCTCATATTCTCTGGGGGACATTATAATCAGTTGTTGCTAAGCCAAACCTCTTTTCCAATCCTATGTGATGAGAATTTGACTCTCCAAGCAGACAGAAATGAGAGATACTAGCCTTCATTTTTTTTATGTTTACATTCCCAAGTAAGGGCGACACACTGGATTTCTTTTCTCTTTGTCAGGTCTCTCTTTTTCTCTCTGGCTTTTTTGTTTTTTTTGTTTTGATTTGCCCTGACATTGCATTCACTAGCGAGCCTCATGGGCAGGTCTGCTCTGCAATATCAAGCAGGAGCGAGTCCCATTTACCTTTTCAGCTAGCTCCGAGTGAGTGGTGCAAAAAAAACAAAAAAACAAAAACAACAAAAACAAGAGCAAATGAATGTTAGCAAACCAAGGCAACATGTTATCCCATCATTTCTTTTCTGAAGAACCCAAAAAAAAAAGGAGAAAAAGATGCAAAAATGTTGTGAATGTATGATTGAAAGTGTCACTTGCAGGACTGCACATTTCTGACAGTTTTGTTTACCAAAGGAAATACAATTGCATTGAAGAAAGAAGAGAGATTTGCTGTATTGTATATAAAGTGATGTTTATTCAGTATTTTAACATTACAAGTGACTTCAGAGGGCGCTACCTCAACAGGATTTTGTACTTAACATGTAAAAATGTCAACAGCAGTTTATTGATATAGTGCTGCCATTTATAATAAGGGTTTTGATAGTATTTTTGATCTTTGTATAACATAATTGTATTTTCATTTTGTTGCATTTAACATTATGGAAGTGAATTTCCATGAAGCTATAAGCATTGCTCACCAAAAGGTGATTGTCTGTAAATAATGATTATACCCATACTTTGAAAGTTTAGTTGTTCAATGTTACATTCTCGAGAGAGTGTGCAAGAGAGTGGATATGGAGAGAGGCTGACGAAATTTGCCACTTTTAACAGAGGATTTTTTTTTTTTTTTTGATTAAATGAATAAGAGAAAAAGAAAACACTGTTGAACTTTGTTATTTATATTTTACCACAATTTCCTGTATGCTGCTGTGCAGAATAACAACATATGAATTCACTAGAGAAATAAAAACTTATCAAATATTTGGAGCTATGTGGTTGTGTTTGACTGAGTCAGTGTGTGTGTGTGTGTGTGTGTGTGTGTGTGTGTGTGTGTGTGAACCCTCCCTGAAAACACAAAAGTTGTGTGAGCGTCTCAAATGACAGTTTAGCTGACTGGAGTAGTGATTAGCAGATGGGCTGATTAAATGAAGCAGGGAAGTGGAGTAAAAACACATTTACAGCAGTGGCTCTTCTCGCCCTAATTGGCCTGCTAACTGACTGACTGAGACACACACTGGATGTGGATCAAGAGCTGAGGCCTCACGCACATACTGTAACTTCACTTTCAGTAAAGAAAAACTTTCCCTTTAACCTCTGCTTGGGGACAAACTCAAACCCGATCTGCTGCTCTCGAATCTTAAAGATTTGTCTCTGAAGGACAAACACAGTGCCACGGTTTGTTCGAGGCTGTTTAGGGAGGTCTGCCCACACAAGAATGTCTTGGCTTATGCCTCGCCATTCAAACAGATCATGTTTGCACTGAAGTGGATTGAATAGCTGGCCCTCCCGGCCCTCTCCGCCTGCCATCTGTGGAATGGCTGCTGCAGACATATTAAGGGGCTCAAAAAACAGTCAGGAAGCTTTTTTCTGCCGCTTCTTGTTTTTTTGGGGAAAAGTCTGAGCTGTGCACAGTCGTGCAGCTGGGAGGGCTTATAAGTTACTGCAGCAGGGAAGGGAAACAATAAATAGAGTCAAACCATGATGAGTTCATGAATGGCTTTACTGTCTGCCCCAGCAAAACAACCTCAGACGTTCATAATTGCTGCTGACGTTGCACATACAGTACAAAAACACATCAAGAACACTGTACATACATTAGCCTGAAGCATCCGGCTGGTGTCATCCACACCTTTGCTGTTCCCCCCCCCCTTGCTGCCCCCCCCCCCCCCCCTCCACTGTCTTCATGCATCTCTCCAGCTGAGGCTCTGGCATTAAAAATGGATGACTACTAAGTGCAACAGGGATTTGTCTCTGTGAGAACAGTGGTGAAAAGGCCTGGCGGGCTAGCATTTCAGGCAAACACAGTCAGCTAACAGGTCTTATTCCCTCTACGCCACAGCTTCCATTAGCCGCTCTGCAGCCAGGGCCCATATAATCTAGTTAGCTGCCCCATTTATGTGATATGTATCTGCCATGATCATATAATATGTCTTAGCTGGCTGCTTTTTAAGCAATGCACAGTTTGTGTGCACAACAGCTCTCTCTGCAGAGCCCGATGACCAGAGCAATGTGAGACAGCAGCAAAGTTGTGCAGAGAACTGTATTTGCCTTTTATATATATGTATATATATAAAAACAGGACATGAGTGAGGGAAATGTTTTAATTAAAGGGCAGCAGTATCGGTCAGGTGTTGGCTCTCAGTAGTTATCGCCTAGAATGAGGCACCTGGATCCCCTCTGGCAGGTGATTAAGATTTAGCTAATGCCCTGCAGCAGTGGTTAGTCTTTGCTGTTAATGTGATTTAGAGGATTCATTAATTCACACGTGGTGGCAGCATTAGAATGCTTCCTGGTTAAATTGCTGTAGTTACTGTAGAGTTCATTTGTGCTTCTCCAGCTTTTCTTTTTTTTTATGTCCAGTGTTTCTCCACAGCCTCGTCAGATTGGCTCATGTTCTCCCACGTTAAATGGGATGGCTTCGTGGAATTGCTTCTGCAGAAATTGGCTGTGTTGGATTTATCAGTGTTTGATAAGAGTGGCAGAATTTGGACATTTCACTCACTTATCAACTGCTTTAAGCTTCTTGCTGGCTGGTTTTTGATGCACTCTCAGATGCAGCACTTGAGTTACGTGACTGTCCTGATAATTACACACTATGTGATTATTTTCCTCTCAAACACAAATATATTGATGTATGCATGATTTCTATTTTTGCGTCTTAGCTTTAGCCACCCCATGATCTTCCCGTGTCGCCCCTGGAGCTGTAACTGCAGAAGCACCCTGTGGAGTGCACGTGCCCCTGGTTGGGAACCACTGCAGCAGATTGGTTTGTGGTTTTTCTTCTCTGCACCTTTTCTTGAGGTGTCAAATTTTACATTTAAGGGTTAAAAAGCTCACGTTTCTCACTCTGTCAGCCCGGCTGAATATTGCAGTCATCAGCGTGCTTGCTGTATGCTACGCTGTCTTATCGTCGACTATATTGCCATTGACTGAATGAAACAAAAGGCCATTTCAACAGCATCCCTCTTCTGTATCGACCCATGCAGTAATGTTGAGGGGAAATTATAAGTTGGAGATCTGGAGAATCCATTTATTGGTCCTATCGGTTCCCACAATGCACTTGCAATAATGATGTACAGTTCTCCTCCCTGATGCAGCTCTCAGAGCCTCCTGTCTGCTGACTGTACGCTGCAGAAATATAGGTTTTAAAATGTTCTTGAATAAGTGGCTCTATAATGAAAATAAAAACCCTTCTCAGCTCACAGACTTCCCCTCTTTTCCTGTTGTGATAGAGCTGAACCCTTCAAACCCGACCTGTCTGCTTCTCCCGGCAGGACAAAGCAAACAGTGAAGTGACTCTGCTGAACGACCTAAAGGCCCATTTGCATAAGATCCTTCTCTTTAACCGACCCACATGACACCGGTGTTTAAGGCTGAGAATAAGTTACAGATCTGCTATGTTCAGTTATGGTCCCATCATTTCCCAGAATACACTTGTAATAAGGAAGCTCCTGTTGCCTAGCAACTCCTGGAGCTAAAATTGGACAGCAGCTGAGCATGAAAGTCATTCCATGGAACAAGGTAAAGAGGATGCCATCTTTAGCCCTCACATTAGACGGCTTACTGGTGCTTCAGTGCAAGTGTGATTTTTAAATTGGAAGAAAAAGCCTCTAAAAAAAGGTTTTTGGACTGTGGTGTATTTTCAACAAATTAAAGCCCCGTGTGGCGACAAGCGGTATTACAAAAACATTAATACCTGTTCTATGACACTTATTGTAGGCAGTGTTATTCAAAGCCACCAGCGTGGAAGGAATCGTGATGACGAGTAATGTCGCTATTGAACTCTCTGTCAACATGGCGGCGCTGACCATTCGCCGGGCTCGGCGATAACGACTCTGTCCCTCTGAGGGCAGATTACAGCTTTGATGCTGTAATTGAAATTTCACAAAGGATTTATTTGAAATCAAAACTCGTTGGCGTTTAAGTGAGGCAGACAGGTTATTAAGTTTCTTTCACAGCATGATCAGCTTATTTCTCAGGGGCTGTTTCATTGGTGCAGATGTACTGTCAGTTGGAATAATCCTCCAAGTCACCGGTGCGTATCCTGGTGAGCATAAACGACATTAAGCAATGTTAACATTTACTCAGTGAGTATCAGTGCGTTCTCTTAAAAGGTTTTTTCCTGCATTTGAAATGAATTGTCATCAGTCTGGCCTCAGTCACAGTCTGGCTCTGGGCGTTTTCAGCTCCTCCAATATTATTGGCATATTCTTAGACTGCAAACAGAAATAAAACAAGACAGCAGGGGGCTTATTTTCTGTTCATATCTGCGTCTCTCTGTATTTATAAATAGTTTCTAGAATCAGGAATTCAATTTCCTCCTAGGGCCGTCTTCCAAACAATGGCGTTTTATGTGCTTTCTGCTGAAAGGACACAACAGGAAGTATGGAACTTATTTACTATATTTACTAAAAGCATCCGTATTTAAAAGTGTGTCGACACTCACATTCCCTTCATGGTCATGTTTTTAAAACTGCACCGCCGCAGCAGTGTTTTGTTCCAGTGTTACGTTTGGCTACATCCCACTAAGCCCTCTATCAGCACAGATAATCGAGGCTGCTTAACATAACAGGAGATACCAGCCATGTTCCCTCACCTTGTCAATAAAGTAGCAGACCAAAACAGAGATTGCACCGCAGTCTCACACAATTCAAAGAGGAACAATGCTCTTTTCTTAGGCCTTCGGAACAACAACAACAACAACAACAACAAAAGAGAGAGATTTTCAGATTTCATAAACAGCCTGTGCGTCAGCAGCGGAGTAATAGTGTTTTATAATATAATAGTGTCAGTAAAGTTCATTGGAAAGTTTGTAGAGGCACATGAAACAGGAAAATCCACTGATTGTTTCCCATAAGTCACATACTGTATATACATAATACATTATGTTTTCTTTATTTAATCTATTGATCACTGAGCCGTATCCCAGTCAAGTGAAGTAATAAAATAAAAGAAATAAGTACCGTAAACATACACGTATACAGGTTTGTAATAAGCGGTTATTCTTCAACACAACTACTTTTCTCAGATGGCTGTAAAGACTGTAAATACAATATTGATAAAATATACAATCTGCAGCGCTTCATGGGCTCACTGAGCGGCACATCCATCCATCACGCCTCCAGTGTTTTCTCAATACAAAGTAAAGATGAGGGAGAAAAAACATGATTTAATTAAAGGGCAGCGTTATCAGTCAGGTGTTGACTCTGAGTAGTTATCTCCAAGAATGAGGCAACAGGATTCCCTCCGGGAGGTGATAAACACTAAGCTAATGCTCTGCAGCAACAGTTAATCTTTGCAGTTAATGTGACTTAGAGGATTCGTTCTTTTACACAGTGTGAAATATTCCCTGGTTAAACTGCTGTTTGGAAATTGAACTTTTTCAATGTTCTGAAGCGACAGCTGTGGTTTTATTTGCTCGACCTTTTCAGTGACCCCCGAGGAGTCAATTTCAAAAATTCAAAGAACTAAATTGTCCCTTCTCTCTTACCATCCAGCCACTGTATTGTCACTGTGTGCTGACTCCCAACACTAAAACAAAACCCATTCACATAGCATCCTGATTCTTCATTGACCCATATGATGACAATGCTGAAAGCAGATAATAAGTTACAGATCTGGAGAATTCATTTACTGGTCCCATCATTTCCCAGAATACAGTTGCAATGAGGATGGTCCTGTCGCCTAGCAACTCCTGGAGATAAAATTGGACAGCAGCCAAGCATGAAAGTCAGTCCACAGAGCGAGGTAAAGAGCATGCCATCTCCAGCCCTCACATTATGGCCGAGTGGTGATTGGGTGCCACTTATCCGCACAAAAATTTGCAGAAAAGAAAAAAAAAAAAAAAAAGTGGATCTGAGGGTAAATATTATTTGGAGACTGATGATGAAGCCGTGACTGTGAAGACTGATGGGGATCATTTTCTGCAGTGTTGAAAAAAAAAAAAAAAAGGCTCCAGGTGTAAGAGATGAGTTACTTCTGTTATATTAAACTGAACTAACGGAGCACGAGGTGCGAGTTCAACTTTAGTTCAGTGCTTCAGCTCTATCATGCACCTGAGCAATGAAAACATTATTATAGTATGAAACAGACCATATGAACTCCAGACATGTTCATTATGTAAGAATGAGCGTTTACTAAACCTTTAGTATAAAACTGCGGAACCTAATGTTTGTCTAGACGACTATAACACAGGTTTATAAACTAAAGTGAAATTGCAGTAATGACGTTAAACATTTAATAATCCTGATCTATCACATTGAGGTTAACGACATTAAAGTTTATTTTACCCTCATCCTTTTGCATGTTAGGACGGAGCCACGTTTTATTATAAACTAAGTGAATGTATTAATTATTCTTAGTAAAGTCATTTAACAATACAAATTAAATCTGGTTGAGTTTGGAGCAGGCTGAAAAAACAAAACTGCAGTTTGATAAATGCCTTGTCAAATCATTTCCTGTTAGTAAAAATCAACACTATACCCTGTTAACACTATACTGCAAACTAATTCTAAGCAGGTAGGACACACAGATATGTCAGTATACATACATGCTTGATATTGGAGCGCGCCATTGACTGCAGCTGTTGACACTCTTGTATCACAATGTAAAACATAAAGCGAATGGGGGAACTACTCACACCTGCAAAAGAGAGCGAGACAGGTGCAGGAAAACCGAGAAAAACAAACAATAAGTAAATAAAGTAAAAAGTTTGTAAGTCTGCAAGACTCTTCAGACACTTTCCTTTCCCTACAAACATGTATATTATTCTATATATTGATCTTTTGTGTGCTAACTGCAAAAAATATATTATCACAACTGGTATATGTTGTACATTAGTATGTAGTATGAAGGTATACCATGATAGTTAATATATAGCACACATATATATACAGCATATAAAGGGTAAACTACCGGTATAGACTTTAGAGAAAGGTCGGTAACCTCCCAGAGCAGCTTCTTTTTCAGGTCAGACGTTCTGACTTGTCGTAGGAGGAGAGGCGCAGCTGAAACCAATTTGGTTAACGATGCCTCGGCTCCGTCAAGTGTCCCAGAGAGCCGGCACAGAAGGACCCATGTCATCGGTCACACCTGTGCTTCTCCTTCTTATGACACGCCAACATGTCTGCTGTGAAGAAGGTCCACAGCTCCACCCACTTTCAACCTGAGCACCATCTGATCAGACAATGAGAGGAAACACTTGACAATACAGGATATGAGATAGTTTCAGATGGTTGTAAATCACAGAGCAGGCACTCCACTGAACACCCTGCATCTGTTTTTCTATTGCTATACTGTCGGTACTTTACTGGGAGTAAACTGTACATTCTTTACATATAGAAAATCCACAACTAAGACACTGTATTTGTAAATACGACCACGTCTGGCGATGCTCGCGGGGAAGTTTGGGAAAGAACATTTTACGGACCACAATTTGTCTTCATTCATACCGTCTTCATGCCAGTAGACAAAATGTTCATTAAAAATGGCCCGGGGTTGTTTTTTGGAGATCATGTTGCTCACCGTCCAAGTGGTAAATTGATCTGTTTTCTATCTCCTCTTATTTAATAATGCAGTGGATTAAAACTGCCCGGGGGTGGTCTTTCCCACTCACTTGAGATTGTTTCTGCTTGAAACCGATGGAAAATACCGCTGTAGGTTTATTTCTGTGTAGGTGGGAGCAACAGCAGCAGTCTGGCTCGTCGTGTTTGACCAAACAAATTCGTGTAATGTGTAATTTGAACTGTTTCCTATCTCTGAATTTGAACATAGACCAACAAGCACTTTTAAATGTTTAATGAAGAATCAGGCAAACTGTGGTAGTGTGGTAAAACATCAGAGGCTGACAACCGAAATACCAGGAAGAAGTCTCTGGAAATAAGAAGGACTCGACGGACATTCAGATGTAGTAGAGGTAATACAGTAGAAAGGCAGATTTCGACAGACACTGTACTTCATTTGTTCCTACAAACACCCGACAGGTGCTGCTAAGAAGAGGCTCATTCATCGACCGGATCACAGCAACAGCTCGGGCCCTGTGATCCAGTCGGTCTGTGTAGCTCTGCACAGTTAATGTGTTTTTGTCAGTGGGAAAATTCCAGCGCTGCACCGGGTCCCATGTGGTTGTGGTTTGGGTGAGAGGCACAGTAATGCGTTTGTGACGCAAGAGGGAGGAAATTGCAGAAGCTTCCTGCACAACTGTGCTTTTGTACCACTTCCAGGTGGATACCGGGCCAGTCTGCAGGCAAACAAGACCTCAACAAGTTGGACCGGAGTGCTCTGAGAAGGTGCAACAGCACCATCTGGAGGCCGCAAGGGCTACTCCATCTGGGAAACCAAACGCCAGCAGCTACCAAACAGGAATTTGATGCAACAGAATCTCATCACACAAATAAATACTGTGTCTCGTCAGTACAACAGGGTCTGTAGTAACATTATTGTGGCTTGTGAAAGGTCCAGTATGGCATCCTGACCACCATGTCAATCAGGCGCAATCTTTTCTTTCATCTGAAAGACTTATGGAAGCTGTGAGGTTCAAAGCAAAGTAAACAGGAAAAGCCTCCTAATATTTCTATTGCATTATTTCCTTTCAAAATCAATTTGCCCTAATGCAAAGAAAGTAGAATTACTGATTTTGAGGAACAGTACAGGTACAGTAACCAGGCTGATACCTGCCACTCATACCATATCATGTATATAAGTAATCACCTACTTTTCTTGGTCTTGGTCAGTGAATTATTCGCCTGATTCTGAGAAGCTTGGTTGTAAAAAGCTCGGTTTCTATAATGCAGGCGCGGTCGATGCTCACATTGACCAGGGTGCAGAGAATATGCAGCTCAAAGAAGCTTGAAATCGAGCCTTCAACTTAAAAATCTTTGCACATTTTGTGATACGGATCATTTCTCCTCAGAGCACGGGAAGGTTACGTACATTGACGTGACACCCCCAGAGGAGCGAAGCACAAAACGAATGTTCTGTAAATGGAACAGTGAACGATTGTGTGTGACTGTTTTAAATGATTTAATTTGAATATTTGATTGTGTTGCAGTAAATGGAGTTTGCTGCACCGAGTCTTCTGACTCTGCATATTATGTGTAACTGTAATAAATGAGTAGATGTCTGAGAATATATGACAAAAGCAAGATGAATGTAGTTTTGACTTGACGAAAATCCATTACCAGTCAGGCCACTGGTATTTAATGAGAATAAAGTAGAGGTAATACGCATTAGTTTTATCAGGATGAATGAAGATACATATTTTACACCCAAATTACAAAGACTTTCGTTGTTTTTGAAGATTCTCAGTCGTCATGGTCGTCCAAGAAAAGTTGAATCAAGGGCAAATGGACTTGAAGAACCGAGGCTTCTTCAGACCTTAATGGATGAGAGGTGAAGTATCTTCAAGCCCGGCTGCCCTTGATTCAACTTCTCTTGGATTTCTTTAAGTTATGCAGGAAGATGTTTTAAGTTGGGGAAGTGCAGTAGTGGGAGGAGCATTTTACCCGAACCCATAATACATGAATTTCCTCTAGGGGATAAATAAAGTATCTATCTAAGCCATACAATACAAGCCATACAAATACAACACAGGCCTACAACAATACTACTACAACACACACCAAAAAAGCAGCAGCAGTAACAACAACAGCAGCCAGGTCTATAAACAAGGACTCAGTAATGCTATTGCACAATAATAGCTCACAATAATGCCATAACATTGCAATACACATGTCCAAAAGCCCATTGCGCAGGGCACACGAGAACATATCCAAATAGTGTTATATCAGTGTGGTGTTCAAATTAAGTGACAGCTGAATATTAAACTGCTCGGCGGCATCTTAAACCAATTAACTTACCTTGAGCTGCAGGTCAGGCGCTCCAGTAGTTATAAAAAATCCAGATGTGGCCGTCAGGACGCGCTGGGTCCAGCTCCTCGGGAAGGTGAAGGGGCACCAAATCGACCGGTTTCCCTCTGCTGCTGCTGCTTCTTCATGTAAACACACAACTGGACCAAACTTCCGCTTCCGTTTAGCAAACCAACTTGGTGTGAATGCGCGGCTGAAAGTTTGTTTTCCCCAAAATGTCTGGTAATGCCGGTACATTGAAGTTGGCTGGAGAGGCTCCAGTCCTAACCTCAGTCCTAACCTGACACCTGTGAACAGAAGACTCCTCAATGTTAGCGGCGCTGACGCTGATACTCCGGCAGGTGGTGCAGCGGCAGTCTCCGTCTCCGAGGAAAAACTACAACCAAACAAAAACGATGCTGGTGGGCTGGGCGTCATCTGTTTGCATCTCTTTAGCTGGTGGTTTGCCTCAATAAATCGGCACTACGCTTTTCCTCCATTGTGATTTTATCCATCGATTAGCTATCAATTATACAGCAGCCGGATTTAAATTTACATTCCCTACTCTAGAGTTGACACGACCCGCACTACTCTGCCTCTGATTGGCTAATGAGTGTTGCCTCGCTGGTTGGATTGGTTAGGTTTAGGCATGAGGGGTCAAAGGTAAGTCATTCTGAGGCCGAGTAGAACTGGTTATTGATAATTATTGATAATCAGTAAGTAAACAGGACTTACTGACTTTGTTTGTATACAAAACAAACAACAACTGGATACAGTAAAGAAAATAAATAAAAGAAGCACCAGGGATAAATTAACATACATTACATAAAGATATTAAGACACACATAAATTATGTTTCCTATTAACCTGCCTTTTTATTTTTATTTATTTATTTAATTAATTTTTTTTTTTTTTTTTTTCCTATTAACCTGCCTTGCAATCAAGTGGCAAACTGCCGTGACGTCACCCATTGGTTTGTGAACTTCCGTTTTGAAGCCTCGAGTTTGGCTTAATGGACGTCGCCATCTTGGTTTTTTTTGGAGCCAAAAGAAACTGCATACAACCACATTTGGCAAATATCATATATGTGAGGAGTAACTTGTAATGTTATTGCAGTTGAAGTTAGCAGTTAGCATGTGCGCTAACGTTAAACTGTAAAACCACCGCAGCGGCCGTGGGTTCGAGTCCGACTCATGGCCTTAGCTGCATGTCATCCCCTCTCTCTCCCCGCAACTTTCCTGTCACTCTTTGTCCTTCTCTGAATAAAGGCAAAAACTGCCCAAAAAATAATTACTTTACAACCACAGTGTAAAACATATTCTATCCTTGTGTTTTAATTTGGTTCTGCAGAACATGAACAGACTTCAGAACAGCTTCTCCCTCAGACTGAGAGTCTGCTACAAGTAAACTGTCACACACAAAGACTGATGATGAATAAATATTTATTTTTAATTTGTCAATTACAGTTGATAGTAAATTGCACACATTTAATTCATCCATTTATTAAATTTTTTTGCACACATCTCCAGTGGAGTAAATTGTTGAAATTAATGTAGTTTTAATGTGAAATAAAGTCTTTTATGAAGCTTTGCTTTGCTGATGGTTTTTATGGAGTGTGTCTGGTATGAATTTTACTATTTACATGCCGTAATTTCCATATAGAAGACGACTAAACCGAATAAATATACAGATTAATAATATATGCCTTCAAGGCTATTGCATTGCAGGCACATAACTAGAAAATTCCTTAAGAAATTTTGCTCTTCTACAGCTCAGGAGACAAAACTGTGATTCTCATTTCAGCTTCACTTTGGTTTCTATTTTGCGCGAAATGCTGTTTCTGGACACCATCATATATAAACTAACCCTATATACTGAGAGGTGTTCCTAATATTTTGTCCATCCCATTTTTAGGAATTAAATTTGACAAAATATTAGGAACACTTCTCAGCATATGCCAGTACACTTAAACATTACCACAATTACAATCGCAGCCTCCACAATGACCATTAAAATAAACCAACACTTCTCAAACAGATTCAGTAAATACTGAACATTATAATCCTCATGAAGGAGGATTTACTGCAGGCCTGTTCCATTATACTGCATTAGTTTCATCTAGGTTCACCTAATACATATATATGAATTAAAACTACAAATCAAGGACACTTACAAATGCTTAAACAAATCAGCCCTTTATTTAAACTTTATCCAATATATAGCAATGCTTAATAAAATACATTCCTTTGAACAGAATAGTAATGGGGTTACTGTGTAACTGCTGCTAGATGTCCTGAACAGTCCGTCTCATCTTGTAACACCACTTTGTTCCTCAAGAGGCGACACTGAGTCACTGCAGCACCATAAACTTCTATAACTTACTAATGGAACTTGAGGTTCAGGTGAAACTGATGAACTCTCTTCAGGGCTCCTCACCTTGTGATAGTGAGTCATGTGATGACCTTAGTTTCTCAACCAATGCACATCCATCCACTGTACCACAGCACATGATGTGAGCTGCAAGAATAAAAGAAAGCACAAATTACAAATGAATTCTTACATACAGTAACAGCATTTTGCCCAATGGAAACTATTTACAACATTTTTACCAGGGAAACAGTCAATGTCCAGTCTTTGCACTGCGCCATCGTGAATGCAATTTAAGAATATAATTAAAAAAGAAAAAAAGAACAGTTCAGTAAAAGTGTTTGTCATCTTTGAATATACGTACTTTTTTGGGACTTTTTTAAAAAGTTATAAATGAAGACAGAAAACATTGTCCTGTCTTCTCTTCATCTCTTCCCTCCACAGTCTTTCCACCAACAGTCACACAGTGTGACACACCTGCAATGAGAGTGAGGTCATTGTCAATCCTTCTGGGTTGGCCACACTTGCTGCAGATGTATGATGTTGGCAGCCGGAGGGGTTTTTCCTCCAGGCAGCGGCCCCCGCTCTGCCACAGCAGCTTCGGGCCGCCTTCCTCTTCCTGTACGTTCTGGTCCTGGGTACAGGGAGTCCAGGCAGAGGAGGTGGCTGGAGCGAGGGGAGGACCAGTACTGGATGAGGGCCCAGGCTGCTCCTCCGGGACATTGAAGTTAAAGGGCTGTTCTTGTCCCACCTGTACCAAGGACAGACCCTTTGCTGAAGGGAGAGTCTGGCCAGCAGCTGGAACACACAAACAAACAGACTGTTTTAGGATTTTCAGCTTTCATTAAAAGATAATCAGAGAACAGATTACAACACACCAACACAGCTTTATGACAAACTCTTACCACTGAGTCCTCAATTCAATTCAAAGAGCTGGATGTTGGTCTGAGCCATCAACCTCAGGCTGGCCAGCACTGCCTCTCTGATGGCCACATAATCCTTGAGAATGAAAGACCACCAAGTCCTCACGGTCCCTCTAAATGACATGGCCACCGGGTGAAGACGCAGAGCTGGTTGCAAACGGCCTCCACCAGGCGGCTAACACTGGCCAGTTTGCAGGGCCCGAGTTCAGTCCAAGAAGACAGCTGAAAGATAATCAGAGAGCAGTGTGTGTTAATATAGATCTGATATTCATTAGAGGAAATTGAAGTGAATCACCTCTGGAGACTCTCCTTCCCAGGACAGGAGGTGTTCTTCCCCCTCGCTGCCTTGAACTGGGAAGACAACTCGCTATTTCTCCTGCTCTGTCTGGCAGGTGTTGCCAGGAGCTTGGAAATACTTGGCACTGGTTTGACAAAAAAGGTTTTGGATGAATGAAATTGAATTTCATGTTTGCATATACTTAGTCGCAAGCTATGAGAGACACACATGTACCTGGGATGAACTGGTTAAGGTGGAAACCGCAAGGCTGACCCCGCCCTTTTACCAGTCTCCGTGTACAGCTGCACACGTGGTGGATCCTGGATGTGGAGAGAATCCAGCAAAGGGACATCAAGGGTGACGTGGAGATCCTGGATGAGGAGGGCCGTCTCTTCTGCCCCATGTGTCCTCCTCCAACAGTGCAGCCTCCACTCCTCCCAGGAGATCCTCAGGATCACCATGGCAACAGTCAGGCCGAGCAACTGTTTCAGAAGCAGCACCAGCGAGCTTCTTTGTCACCTGGAGGGAAAGAGAGAGACAGAAAGATTTCAAATGTTAATATCACAGCAGTGGTGTGAAAGCAGCTGTAAGATGAACAATGAAAAATGCCAACAAGCTAGCTGCTAATGCTAGCGAGCTAGCCCCCACCCCACCCCACCCCCCCGTGTTCTTTGTCCCTGTTTCACCAAGATTAAAAAAAAAAAAAAAAAAATGCTAATGCTAGCTGCTAATGCTAGCAAGTTGGCAAGCTAGCCCCTCATCCCCCGTGTTGTTTGTCCGTTTGACCAATAAAGATTTTTTGTTAAAAATGCTAATGCTAATGCTAGTAAGCTAGCCACCCCCACCCCACCCCACCCCCCGTGTTATTTGTCCCTGTTTAACCAATAAAGATTTAAAAAAAAAAAAAAAAAGCTAATGCTAACGAAATCGGCGGCTAGCCCGCGCCCCCAGCCACGGCCCTGCGCCCAGCAAAAGCAGAGCTAGCCGCTAGTCTGAACGACCTAGCCCCCGATTTAGCCCCCCGGTTCAAATTAGGCTCAAAATTATTTTGATCTTATAAAGTGATGTTCACAAATAATTCCAATATTTGTAGTTGGAAATCAACCTTTGTAAACCTGGAAAATAAATCTGCAAGAGAAATTCAAGTTTGTGCATGTGAAAAAACAATTGTGCTTGTGGCAAAGAGATTTGTATTTGTTAAGAGTGTGAAGCAAAACTGAACAAATGACAAGTGGTGAGGTTCAGAGACAAACTGTGTGGTGTAACCGCTTGTATTAAAACCATAGACGGAGGGAAAACATGTTATAACGTGTTTTAAAATGAGTTCCGCAAAGCGAAGGTGACGTCACCGAACTTAGTGTTAACAGAGACAGCGGGTTGTCAATGTCGGTAAGTCACGGTCACTAAACGATCCCGTTATTACAGTGAACTGTCGTGTCTGGACGTGCTGTTAAAGAGCAGAGCAGCAGACGTGTGTGTCGTGTTTGTTCATATTAAGTTTGGTTCAGTGTTAGTCGGATAGTTTTCAGCTCTAGTTCATTTCATTATTGATGACAGGAGTCAAAACATCTGCTGGAGTGATTCTGTCTCTGTCAGAATAAAGAACATCACTGAGAGCTGAGAACCATCATGACATGTTCACCTGCACAATGACACCAAACTGAGTATTAGTTTCTATTCTATTATTTAATGTAAAACAGTTCTGCAGACTGTTTATTACAACTAAGCTGCGGGAATAATGTATTTTCAGATATCTGTGATCATCTAATCAGAGTGCTGTTTTTCTCTAAACTCTACAATATGATATTGATATGATTTGTCTCCAATGTTTTTTTCCATCCAGCCAAGGTCTGGATCTTTGGGGACACCTACAACCTCTTGCAGCAATGATGGAGGCTCTGCACCACCTCCACCTGCAGTGTCCACACATGAAGATCTTCTCTTCTCAAACACAGACACAGTGTCTTATATGATAATATAGTATTTTTTAATGTAACACCAGTGGCCATAACATTGTTCAGTCTTATCAGCTGTGCTCTTCCTGGTTCCCTACACCCTCACTGTCCTATTACAAGATAAAGCAAATAAATATGAACAGTCTCACACATTAGGACTCATGATGAATAATTATACTTGTTACTAAAAATTCTGTTGATTCAACTACTTCTTTTTATTAAGCAAACTTACATATGACAGTGAAATTCAGCTTTAACTTCCCAACTATTTTTCGATTTTAAAGTTAGTTGATTGTAAATTGTACACTACAGTATTTAATGAATCCATTTATTATTCTTTTATACATGTGTCCAGTGTTGTAAATTGTTTAAATTAATGTAGTTTATAATGCTGTTATTTATGAAGCTCTTGCTTTAACTTTGTTGATGGTTTTAATAGAATACATGTTAGCTTAAATCAACAACATAAATACTAGAAATATTTAAATATTGTCCAACAACACTGACAATGAATGATCAAAAAACATGCAGATGTTAATTGGTAAATACTTTCACCTATGGAGGTGGTGACAGTGCTAGAGATGATCCATCACTTAATCACAGTTTAATATTTATAAATTCTGTTCTTAAAAGTGTTGCTACCTTCACCTGTCAACAACAGCAGAAATTAAGTTGCAAGTAAGAAACTGAACCTGTGAATACTGAAGACAGAGAATAATAAACAAACTCATCAACAGTCTGTCATTTCGTCAGAGGAAGCTGAAGTGGTTTTCTAGCATCATCATCATCATCATCATCATCATCATCATCACAGCACATTTGAGAACTAAGGATGTCCATGCAGTCTCCCTTCTCCACAACCAGATGAATGGAAACAAATGTGCTGCTCTGTACATGAGGTCCTCCTTCTGTTGGCACAGATCACTCAGTTTTCACAGTGTGGAAACCTTTCAAATGACAATAAAAGACAAACACTTGAGTTAAGATGCGGTGGATCAGTTAATCACAAATATCTATCAGCTGTCAGGACAGGTGCATGAATGTCTGCTTCAGTTGAGGACTGGTTTGAGTATTAAATGAACAATCTTCTATATGACAAATATTTGTCTACACATTTTGTATACCTCACGTTATCTGAACTTGAACTATCACTATAACTATCACTATAACTAACATTAACGCTGCGCATTACACTAACACAGATCACTTAAACTGGGTCACATGTGGAGAAACACAAACCAAACGTCTTTAAATAAACGTCGATTAAATTGACCTTTTTACTGGGCTTTGACTGAACACCTGCATGGACTAACCCAGGTTGACACAGGTTACCTGCCCAGTGGGCCCAGGTACCGTTAGCATAGCAATCGCTAAGTTATCAGCTAACGCTAGCACTAGCTAGCTAGCTTGGTTAGCAAGGTGCATCTTCACCTGAACTGTGATGTTAACAGGGAAGCTAATTTTGGCTAGCAAAGAAATATGCTTAAAACAAAATGTACTTACCGGAAAAAATTGAACCGCCGACTCCTCTGAGTGTCTTTTAAAACAACCGAGCGCCGAACAAGATATTTTCAGGCAAACAACATGTTGGAGCTAACTTTGATGAACTGAAAACACAATGACAAGTCAAATGTCCGACACATTGCTCTGACCTCGTATCTGGATTAACAGGCAGGTCCCCCTGTGTGTCAACCACACGGTAGCCACGCACTAAAATCACTCTGCTTTAACGTATATTTTCTTTTTTAAAAAGGACCATAATTTAAAAAAATGTATTGAAGAAAACTGAGTTTACTAAGGTAACAAATCAAGTGGCAAGTAGGGTTATTTTCCTCATAGACTTCAATACAATCGGACTTCTTTTTCCAACCAGTGGAGTCGCCCCCTGGTGGTCATTCGGTAGAATGCGAGTTTAAGGCACTTCCGCATTGGCTTCATTTTCCAGACCCGGAGTAGACGTCCATTTTTATATACAGTCTACGCTTGCAATGTGATTTCTGATGTTTGGGGTGGTTGGTGGGAAACAAATGTGAAACCACAGCAAGATACAGAAAACAAAAACAAACGGAAGCAACAATTTCTTCTTTTCACTTCATTTGGTTTTAATCAAAGGGGAGTTTGAGTCAGGAGTAATAGATCTTCATATTCTACCATCTGCCTTCATATAGTTTTGTCTAAATTGTACTTTTTCCTTCATAATTAACACACAATATTTCCCAACTGGTAGAACCACGGCAAACACTTCCCATCTGCTACAGTATATTTTCATTGTATTCATTCTTAACTTCCAATATCTTGCTCTAAAGACCTTGATGGCCTCTTCTTGCACGTGACAAGATGCTTTCTGTGAAAATCTTTCACTGTAAAACCCTCATTTCTAATGTGAATATATTAGATGTCCTGCTGGTTTGTAACATCACATTTCAGCTGTTATGTTGTGATGATGAAAACGCTAAACTGTGACAGAACCTGTTAGATTTGTAACTTGAGCTGGTGTTTACCAACATTAGTCTCTAAGGACTTTCACTTCCATAAAGCTCTAGCACCATCTGGTGTTTGATTGTTGATACTGACAATGAAGAAAATATATTTTCTCAGTGAAGAGGCTTTTTACGCCTTTTGCATAAACAAGTGAGATCCCAACATTTTCAGACTATTAGCAGTTGATCGAATAATAAAAATGTTCTGCAGTTGTTCTCAGGAGGCAGTGAGGAGAAGATCAATCTGTGACCTGTGATTTTGACTTCACTGCAGTTTTAACATCTGTGTGTCCATAAATGTTGAACTAATTCACGATTTTTGGACTTCTGAATATCAGATTTACTACATTTTTTATTGGAGCATTTATTGGATTTGAATCACATTTTGCTTTCACGCTAACTCTCTCTCAGCCTTCAGAGCCATCAGAGAGAGGATCTTGTTGATTTAGGAGGTTCTTCATTGTTGTGCAGTGTCTACAACTCAGTGTTAGTGAGATGAGATGATAAATCTGTCCTTTTTGACTCATGACGGTGGTGAGAGTTGCAGGTTTAAATCCTACAACTGGCTGATAAAATTATGGTAGATGAGAGGTAACAAAAGTTCTGACAAAGTGCACCTCAGAAAGCCACTGAACTACTTCTCATGTTGTGAATATGTTAAACTGAAAGCTGATGGAAAACAATGATCCTACTCAGCTGATAAGTCAAGTTAAAAACACGTCTGAACTGAGTAACGTGTAATTGTGGTCTGAACGGCTGTTAATCAAAACCACCAGCAGTGATTCTTTTGAAATATAACAGCTGTCTGAAACATACACGAGGAAGGAAATCAGGCTTTTCTTTTGTTTCCCAGCCAAATTCTGACATCTGAAAGCAGCGGGAAAAAAGCTTCACAGCTTAAAGAATGTGTCTGTGTGTGTGTGTGTGTGTGTGTGTGTGTTTAACTATATGTGTGTGTTCTGTACTTGAGAAAACATGTCAAAACAAAGAGCCGCACATAAGATCACTGGGTTACACTTGAGTATCAACAATATCTTGTTACCGTGACACAACAGCGAGAGATAAATACGCCTCTGACAAAGGAACCTCCTGATTAGTCTGCTCTCTTGTACTCCACACCACATGTTTGACGAATATGTTGCGGCTTAATCTGCTGCTGACCTATAAAAATCTTCCATTAACAGCTTCCAAACACCTCCAGCAGTAAAACAGATGTAACTACAGTCCAGCCATAAATCTGAATCCCACACCTGCATCACTGAATAACTCATCACCACAGTTTGTTGTTGTTGTTATTTGTCTACTTTAACTACTTTTCCTGCACTTCCCCTCCGTGTCTGGAAGTCAGTCTGGTAAAACTGTAATATCACTGGGCGCCACAAGGTGTCAGTGTCACACAACCGTCAGGAGTGAAGCAAAATCTTTGCTCATGTCGAGACAATGATGGAAAAAGTGGATGACTACAGAAGTGTCACGTGGGACTGACGCTGACGGACTCACATGCAGTTACCTGCGTGATTATCACTGCTGAGTATTACTGTAGATATTTAGAGGCTGTATAACTGTCATTACATCACTGGTCTCCAGACACAACAACAAAGAACAGCCGAACTAAAATTAACTCCCATATTTCCTTCCCTCATGTTTTCAGTTGAAAAAAATAAAAAATAAAATCTTAAAGGTATAATTACACACAGATTTTTTATTTTATTTTACCTTCATACTGTCACATATTTGAGAACTTATAGTTTACTCTCTCACGCAGTTTATTTAAACAAAAAGCAAAAATAACAAATATTTTCTACATAAACTAGTTTAAACTCCTCCCACCAGAGACGCGTTACTCTGCCAGTGTCTGTGAATGTTGTTGTTTTAAAATAAATAATAATTTTCAGTGAGATAAGATTAGCAGAGATAATTACCTCAGCAGTAAACTCACAACTGGCTCATGATTTATCATTCACTATCTACAAACTTTCCCACAGAGGGGTCCATGTATTAGGTTTATCATAAATAAACAAACTGTAGAGACCAATGAGACATTTTTGAGTAAATAAATTTATTGTTTGAGTTTTCTTTCTGTGGAAATGAAAAACATTTTATGCGTTATCAGAATTTTTGTTCTTATCTATGTTCTGAAATAAAACTAATATCAGTGGTGAATCTGATCTGGGAAAACATGTTGGATAGATTTCCTTGCAGATATGTGAAATAATCTTTACTTCTGTCCCTGAAGCTTAGATATGTTGTGGACTTGTCATAAAAAAAAAAAGTGGATAATCTCAAAATAAAATGTGTCTGAATCCTCAAACCAAACCATCTGTTCCTTTCTGTTTTATTCCTCCCTTAACTTGCTTGACTTAACTCGCCACAGCCAGGAGGATCCATATCATTTCCAAAGGAATTTAACCATTCACAGCCTCGAAAAACTCCACCTACCTCTAAATAATAGCACAGCTTTTTTATAGCCCCACTCACTCACACACACACACACACACACACACACACACACACACACACACACACACACACACCCTTCAATGAATGTTAATGCAATATGGTCGCAGCCTGGCCAGGGGTGGGGATTGACTTGTTTCCAAACACTTAATTCAATTTGTCATCGCCATTCAGGGAGGCTCAAGTGGTCTAATTTGTGTTAATGAGGGGTAATAAAGTCATAGCCCCCTATATTACTGCCAGGGGGGTGTAAGCGAGTGTGTGTTAAGGGTCTGCGTGTGTGTGTGTGTGTGTGTGTGCAGGGATGGGGGCTGTAGGTACGCTGTTGACTTGCTTTGGTCTCAGGCGGCCTGCCTGGCTGTTCTTCTTCATGAGTGCCGTCTATCAGGAGACCCCCCCCCCCCCCCTTTCTCTCTATTGTACCCCTAATTAGATAGCCTTTGTTGGGCTAATGCTGCTGCCATCTGGTTGGCCGTCCAAGGGTGTCGGCCCCAGGGTTGAGGTGGGAGACCCAGAAGGAAGGGTCCTCTGTGGCGGGGAGGCCCATCTCCTCCCATCCTCCTCTCATGTCCTCCCCTCATTCAATACCTCCGGCCAGGACCTACCACCCCCCCCCACCCCCCACCTCCTTTGGCTGACACCACAAGGACCCTTTCACACTTGAAGGAATTAGTGAAAGATTGATGTGTCCCTCTCCCTCTGTCAGTGCGAGAGGGCGTAGCGACACAGCGGTGAGACTTTCTCCCAGCAGCCGTCGTATTGTGTTCCCCACCCAGAGTGCAGGAGTGCACGTTCCAGCAGGCAGATAAAATATCAGTCTGAGAGGTTACGACTCCCGGATTTGAGTACGCTGGTTGTAAAATAGCCAGAAGTGTAAGGCCGTGGTCACAATGTGTATCTGCCAGGTGTGTAGGTGACTGAATGTGTTGCAGGTGGGCGCTGAGAACGTAGAGCGACTCGAGTGAGGTTGCTGGTCTTCTTCTTTATTGAACTGCGGACAAAAGAGTCGAAAACGCAGATCAGATCAGGAAGTCTGTGCTGCTGTGCGAACTGGTCTCTGATGGACACAGACAAACAGACAGGTCGACTACATCAAAGCAGACGTCGAACTAAAATATCTGCCTGGCGTCTCCGTGGTTCAGCAGGAGCCTGTGACCCTGCGCGGGACGAGCAGGTTTACAGTAGATAGTGGATTGATGGGTTTCACAAGGAGATTCTTCTTCTTCTCCATTTATAACCCTGTTTCATCGCTGAGCAGCTGAAGAATGTGAAGCAGAAGCGTCTGGACAATCCAGTGAGTTTGGGCTTCTGGAAACGGAGAATGCAGAATTCAAAGAAGTTGAAACATCTCCCACCTCCAGCTTTCACTTGTATTGATCGTCATCCTCGTATAAAAAGAGACTTTTTATACAATAGAAACAGTCACATGATCTTCTCAGTGACACTCGACTTGTCTTGTCAATCAGTGTGTTTGTTTTGTTAATAATGTTTGTGTTAGGGACTGTGAGTGTGTGTGTGTGTGTGTGTGTGTGTGTGTGTGTGTGTGTGTGTGTGTGATGGGGGGGGGCGTTGTTAAGATTCTGTGGTTGGTGTCTTGAAGTCACGCTGCCTCTCTCTCTCTCTCTGTCGAACGCAGAGCACAACCCCTACATGACCCTGAGCAGTTGGCTGACTGTGCCTCCTTCACGCCTCTTTCATCCCACCCAGAACAACATCGTCCATCTGCCCCCCCCCCCCTCCCTCCCTCTCCCCACCCCGACAGGCCGGGACACAGGCTGCCATGTGCCTTCACAGACAAAGACTGAAGTCAGGACGTATACAGGAGGTTTCTCTGGGTGAGAATTTGGGAAGGTTACAGTGACGTTGCTGTTTGTCCGCCAACATTTGTGAAAGAAAATTTTTGCTACTCCTTCGTGCTGATTATTAGGAAGTGATTAAACCCGTAACCAGTCCTTGAAATCGCTGACATTATCGTTCACGCAGTGTGTGTCTGGTGCAAGTTCAGTGGGAAATCTGGAGGCATGTTGTGTTTCAGGAATGTTTGAAATAAACAGAAGTAGTGAGTCACCGTGGGGGGAACAGATAAAAGAAACAGCACCACCTACAGAAACCCGAGTCTCAGGACGAACACACGCTGATTGACAAGTGAGTGGAAAAGTGAGAGGAGGGAGATTTTGAGGACGAGTTATGTTCCTGATGTCATGTTGAAAGACAAACAACAAAATGCAAACCGGCAAATGGACTCTCCCGTGGCATTTATCCCCTCGTGTACACGGATGACAGCTTGTAATCTTACATCTCTCTGATGATTTCATTTGTTTTTTTTTCCTGAAGCTTTGCAGAATCTGCTGTTTTTACAGTTTTGTTTTTAAAAATCAGCTTCAATCTACTGTCTGGTGAGAATTTGAGTATTTTATCATCAGTAAAAAAAATAAAAAAAGTAAAGAAAATAAAAACATGGTAAGAAAACAGCAAACTGTGATAACTATGATTCATAGTTTACAGATTACCACCAGCTATTTTAATACTTGGATCTTCACATGATAAAACAGCTCCCTGCACAATGTTAATGATCTTATTCTAGCTGTATATCGGCCTATGCATGGAAAACCGTACATTCCTCGCATGCTTTGGAGACTCTGAACTTCATTCCAGCCATTTTTTTTTTTTTTTACACCAGCAACACGTCCCGTTGAAATTCACAAAACACAGCAGAGACCAAGCGTCCAACAGCGAGCAGCTTTGAAATGTATTATTTTAGCTGTGAAAGTTTTTCTTGGAATTATAAACTGTGCATAACTTCAGAGCAACTTGGGCCTAAATTCCCTAATCCTGAGAGTCAAACTTCATTAAGGCGTTTGATTTATCTTCCAGTGTTCAAGTCAAATCCTTTTTTTCTCAGCCACATGTTGAGCACACCCTTCGTGTAATGGTCTTATTAAGAGGGAGTTGGTTTCCAAGCAAACTGGCCCGTGTCTCCAATAGCAAAATTAGGCTTGAATGAAATCAGATACAATTAAGGAACTTATTAGTTCTTGTCATGTTCTTGTGGGTAATACAATAAACATGGCCCTCAAATAATCACAACCATCAGGGCTGCAATCATAATAACAACTGAACTTCCCTGAACAAGCATTATCTCGGTTCAGCTTGATTCAGTGTTACAGTCTACACCGACTTCAGTACTGTAAAAACATTTTCATAGCCGCGGCGCAAAAGCCATTTTCAAATATAAACATAATTTCACCAGTGAGCAACAAGCTAAGTTATATGTTAACTGCGCTGAATGTAAACAGGCTCCTTAGAATAATTAACAAATCCTTTATCAGGGTCTGTTCAGGTTTGGTATTACAGCGGTGAAAGAAGCATCCAGGGCCCTGAGAAAGAGTCAAACTGCACCAGCTGGAATACATTGTTATGACCAATACAGTGTCTTATGAAAAAGTAAAGTCACCTTTTTTTTTTTCTACACAGGGTAGGTATCTATGGATATTAATTAATCACTCAAAATGTTCAGTGGAAAATACACAGCAGAAGTTAAAATACTTGATTTTGTTTGAGCAAAAGTCTAAAACCTAAAGTGTTCAATTTACAAAAACAAAAAAACAAAAAGCAGCAATAAAATGGTCTAATTATTTCTGTTAATTGACTAATTGCGTAATGGACTGATTGTTTCAGCATTTGATATATCAGTAGATTTTACCATAATTCTCTGATAAAGTCTAAATCCTAATCAGCAAAGTAACTAGTAACTCCACACAGTGGTTGTTAAGACTGTTGTTAAAACCTCTAAAATGCAGCAGTGCCTCTGCCACCTACTACACCCCATGGTGGCGTGAACCACTACACCCTGAGATAAACGAGCAAGGAAAGAGTCTTCACCCTTGAGCGGACACACACACACACACACGCACACACACACACACACACACACACACACACACACACACTCTCTCTATCTCCAGGCCTTTACGCTCCTGCGACGCTCGCAGGGTTAAAATAAACGTTGCTGCTGAACCATATTGTGCCCTCCCTCCTCTCTCCATATCCTTTATTCACAGGCGCGTAATTGGTAGTCAATTTGAGCTCCCCCTTTGCCTATTGTGGGCACATTTTGCTCTGACAGAGTGCGGAAGATTAATGGCTACGAGCAGCCAAGGGAGGCTCGCCTCAGCAAGCATGAGTGCCCTAAATTCATTACACCAATTTCCCCCTGTCCTGCGCTCCCCTACTCGCACCCACAAGACAGAAAAAAGGGGGAAAAACAAGAATGAAAAGGGGATAAAAGCAAAACAGTCAGATGGTGCCGGTGAAAGAAAGACAGAAAGAGGTGAAGAAACAAAAGATTAAAGAGGTGGCTGTGTGTTAATGGTGTTTCTGAGGTTGCACAGTCTGGCGCTGAAGAGGCAGAAGAGAGAGCTGTTCATTTATATTATTGTTATAATTTATATATATAGATATATAAATATGTCTTTTGATTTGGAGCTGAATGTCGTCTGTTTAAATATCAGTTTCCTGCTGAAGTAGTTATAGGAACTGGTGAGGCACCTCCCACATTCACACTCTTAAATACACACACACACACACACACACACACACACACACACACACACACACACATTGAGACTGTAAATACTCTCTTTAACTTTCTATCTCAAACACACGAGCACAAACAGCAATCCTGAAGTGTACTTTTAGAAAATTACAATAGAAATCTGTGTAAAAACAGCTTTTGAGTTTGATTTGAAGTAGAATATTTAGGCCCTGATTTCTCCAAACAGTGGCTGGCAGCGGCCATGAACAACCACACCACACCATCTAAATGTTCAGATTGTCGCTGTACGTCCCCATCGCTGCCATATCGATATCTAGTCAACATCAAAACGTCTGCTGGGATGTGAAGAAGCAGCGCTCTGCTTGTGCCAAGTGTTTCACAAGGATCCAGGGCACATTTAAATCTCTGTCATTGGCCGTGGGTCTGTTGGCAACGGGGCCTGTCTGGCTCAGATGAGCAGGAAACACCTTGAACTTGGGAATGATAAGGGTGACCTGTCCCCATTTACTTGGGCCGGCCCATAATTGCGATGATTTATTTCTCCTGTCAAAGCCAAAGGGAATGCCCTCAGCCGCCCCTCTGCATTTAGACTCTCTCTGTTTTTCCCCCTTTTTCTCTCTCTGACAGACGTTCTCTGGTTCTGCCTCTTGGCTGCAGTCTCCTCTCTCTGCTTTGACAAATATCAAATGTGGGAATTTGTATGTGTGCATGCAAATGTGTGCTTAATGTGCATATGATATTTCTCTGTTTCTCTGCATGCATGTGCTTGTAAATGCTCCCGTATGCATGCGTGCATGCGTTTATGCAGCTCTCTGGTCTCAGCAGCCAATCAGGACAGCTGTGTGTTTCACTATCAGATGCTCCGTGCCCCCGGCGATGGCACCACGCCCCGAGGACTTTGCACATACCGCTGGAATAGGAGCTGTCTTGCGCTGGGGCCGAGTCCATTGTTCTGCAGTGACAGTGTGCGTGGACAGTGCCGTGAGGGACGCCACCGGGAGCCCAGCAAGGTTTCTAGGCGCCTACAGCTCCACAATGAACCTGTCTGTCACACGTGCCCCCCCCAGGCAGTCCTGCCACACCACAGCCAAGAACTCCCCACCCCCTTATGTTACTGACACTTCCTGTCTGCTGTCGGGTCCACAAAAAAGATGGAAGTTCTGGCTTTCAAGGTGCAACACATGTACCCTCTAGCAGCCATGTTGGATGTCCTTCCCCTGTGGGAAACAACATCAGAGAAGAGTTGGCAGCATTTTCCACATGAACGGGTTCTGTGGTCTTTTTGATAAGGAGCTAATTGCGTGCTAGCATATGAATTAGCTTGAGCTTAGGTAAAAACAGCATTGGTTAACTAGCTATCACTATCCCAACCCAACTGCACATGAGACTTACAAGTTGAAGGAATAATTGGACAATTTGGGAAATCGTTAGTTTAGCATAAAAGTAGAGGGAAACGTCTCACCAATTTGTCATTTAATAAAAGGTGTAACTTCATCGCTCAGTGCTAGGCTACTTCTTCAGGGCAGACTGGAAGCTACAGTGAGCCGCTAACGGAAAGTGAGGAGATGGGTGGAACGGGCCGGGGCTAGCTGGTTAGCATGCTAACTTAAGTAGACGAAAAGTAACAGTAACAATAGTTAACACTGGCATTTCTTTCCACCACTGGAGACAACTCAACGTTTCTTCTGGACTGGTAAGTAAACAGCCGATAATGCTAACGTTGGCCATGTAGCGACAGCAAAGCTCCTTTGAATAAGCCTCCGAGTTGCTGTTTTTATTTTGACTCAAGACAATGTATTTTGATATTCTGTACGACATTCAACCTGACACTTCTGCATCTACTATATGTTTTCCGCTGCGTGAAGATGGCTGAGATACAGAGTGTTTCCACTGAATATTTATTATGTTGCATGTTCTCCAACAACACAACAGCTGTTAAAAATTCAGAGATAATTTGCTGAGCATGCATTCACTTCCACAGAGAGCATCACACTTTCAGCTGAGAGCCGCCCAGTATAACAACAGCAGATTTAATAAAGCTGTTGTGGTTTTAGTGCCTTGCTCAAGGGCAACATAAAGATGTATTGATTAGGCTCTAATCTTTGGTTGTTTGGTGGTTAGAGATACGAAAACAACCAACCGGGATGGGGTATTGATTTTATTGATGCTTACATTAGTGACAAAAAGATTAGGTGATTAAATTTAAATATATGAAATGTAACTTTTCTGCATTAAAATGTATAAAAAAGTAAAAACTTAGACCTGTGTAATATATGTTGTTGAGTTCTGTTCTTACATTATCACAAATGTTGTCTGTGATTTTAATCACGGTAATTGTCCGTTTCATTTGGTTGCCTGTCAATAGCGTCACATGCGTCAGTGTTGTGGACTTTATATCCAGTTTGAAGCCACATTACTTTTTATGTCTTGGTTGTTTTTAATTATAGATTTGTCAGATGAAGGATTTTGGTCACTGAACGCTCGGATCTTAAATTCTCAGAGAAACAAGCCGAGCAAAACTCAGCCGCTCCACGATGATTTTAGTTTATTTTGTTAATGTTACCAGTTTAAATCACCTGGTTCATGGTTCAGTTCTTTTGGAAAAGACGAGACACTGAATCCGCACCAGGAGAAGGTGACGGCAACGGGAAAATTCAAGAGTTGAAGATCTCTACTTTTGGTTTAACGTCACATTTTCAGTTTGAGGTTGATTTTTATAGTTTGTTTTGTATGTTCAACCTTCATCGATGATGACATTTCAATATGAAACTGTTTCATTTTCATATTATAAAAACACATACTGTAAGTTTTACTACGTAAAGTTAAAAGCAATGGTCTCCAACACCAAAGTTGTGGTTATGATCAAATGTTTTAAGAGTCTCAGCTTTGCAGTTCAGTTATAAACTTTGATGGTGGCAGTCCACTCCAAAAGGAAGAGCTTTTGTTTTTTTCTTCCCAGGGTGACTTCACTTGTCCTGGCCTTCAAAGTTCTTGGCAGATTAACACAGCAACAGCGCTCAGTGATTTGGCCTGCCGTGTAATTTATGTACCTTCTCTGGCTCACGGTTCCCACTCTGCACCTGTTCACAGCCTACAATAAGCACTGTTTCCATGCCAGGGCCGTTTTACAGAGATGGTGGCAGTACAGGTCAGGGCTTCAAAAAAACAAAAAAAAAAACAACACACCGTTCTCTTATTTTATTCTCCTTTGGACTTGTACAAGAAAGGGAGAACTTTAGGGGGTTGGAGGCTTTGGGGGGCACTTCCAGGCCAACTAATAAATCAGTGTAGGCGAGATAGATTCATTGATAGGAGAGCAACATAAAAGGCCTCCATTGTAGTAATGTAGACAAGGTGTGCAGGTTCCTTCCTCTGCCGCTCACAACTCTCTCAAGATGGATCCAGAGTAAGCTTGCAAGGTTCTACTTAGCAGCGCCTTTTTCGTCCAGACGTGGAATCGGAAGACAGTCCAAATGTTTCGCATTAAGGGTTGACCATCGCTGGAGCTCCAGAGTCGGGAACAAGGGGTGAGTGAGGAACGGTCACGGGTGTGAGTTGTGGGTTTTATTGCGAGAGATACGGCCTGAACGCCGGTGGGTGCTGTGATGGCTAACAGCAAGCGTTCATAAAGATGTCACAGGAAAACTTCAGGAGACACAAAGTCTCAATTTCAGCCAAGGTGCTGCCAGCCAGATGTGGAGGCACCAGAGGAGAGACAACTGGATCACAACCTGCCCGTCCTCCATGCCAAATCTGAAGCTAACAGGCAGAACCTCAGAACTCTTTTGAAGTGGGTGCCAGGAGGTGTCCAGGCCCTTAACGACCTGTAATTTATTACAACACCGTCTAGCTCGGAACGAGAGGTCGAAGTTTGTCCGGTGAAACGTCTCTTCATCCCCTCTTTTTCACAGCGCCTCCCTCCGCTCACTTTTATTCCTCCCACTCTCTTCTTCTCCTGCACCTGTTTGACACCTTGACTTCATTTATGACCTTTGTCGAGCTGCCGTTAAGTGTTTCATGTTACTTTTGCCTTCGTAAGGGTGCAGCTGGCTGAGCAAACAAGGGTTGCATGTGATCTTGAGGCCCACTGGACCTTTTTTCTCTCTCCCAGAACACTTCCCTCCTAATAAACAGTGTCAGGATCAGACATTCATAGCAAAGAGCGAGAGCCAAACAATGTCTGAAAGCAGATAACAACGGTATAATATGGTAGTTAGCATAATACGACAAGAATACAGCTGTCGAGGAGGGTTTAAATTATTTTACTTTAGAGGAGCAAAACCAGAACAAAAACAAAAAAGTCTCTAGCACTTTAATTTCTTTAACAGAGCTAATATTTTAGTCCTTTAAAGGCCAAAGAGTGTGCTACACTTACATTTAGATTTATGACTGGGCCACATGTTATTGAAGTGTAAGGTAGAAATGTATTTCTGTATCATTTAAAAGAGTGAAAAGACGGCTTATCCCAGTTGGAGACGTGCTAACATATGGGATTATTAGCTTACGCATATCTGTTATCACACCGTTTTATATTTTGAAATGTTCCCTGCAGTCCACGCCTGAAGTAGAAAGAAAAAAAAAAAAAAAAAAACCCCTCTCTGTTAATGTGAAGTCAAAGTACTGTTTGACCTGGGAGTGACTCAGGCCAAGACCAGATGGCCTGGTAAATTAATAAAAAAAGAAAAAGAGCAAAACCATGTGAAACAAAGCATATGGACTGGAAACGGCGAATTCCAAGGGGGATTCCCCCGCCTCTCACTGAGACAAGTGTGCGGCCGACAACGTTTAACTGAAACAAAATGTGAGCAAATTTGTACCCGTAAACGTGAAATTACTTTTGCTCATTTTAACCCCCCTGTCTCTTCGCTGCTGCCAAACAAGCCTTTGAGGCTTTGCACAGTCGTCAGCAAAAGAAACACAGAGTGATGTGCACGGAGAGAAGAGAGGTGGACGAGGGGGGGTGGGGGGGGGGGGGGGGGTGATGGTGGTGGTGGTGTGTGGGGGGGGAATCAAAGAAAAATATCTGGCAAGGAGATTTACAACTCTGGTGAAATGTTTCCAATGCTGCTCGAGCAGAAGCAGCGGCAGTAAGTGTTTTGAACCTGAGGTCTGACAGCGCAGGAAGGGTGGCAGGGGGAGAGGGGGACGCCTCAGAATGGCTTTACGACTCTTGTTATCAGGTCTAAATAAATAAATAAAAATGCCACTTAAGGGGGGGCTAACGTATTTCATTCTTCAGCTGGTACTGATAACTGCAGGCCATTTGGCCCGCCTGGAGTTTTATATTTTAAAAGTCACGATGCTTCAATTTGTATAGATATGCAGCTTGATGTGCTGCAGGTGTGTGTGGGGGGGTGGGGTGGGGTGGGGGGGTGGGGGGGAGTTGATGTCTGAAGAGCGTAAACCTGTGGTGTGAACCGCATGGAAAACTCCACGACCCCCTGTGGTAACAGCAGATTATTTGTAGTCTTACTCCATTATTCATATGGCAGCATCATTTAATCAGTTTTTTTTTGGTGACACTTTTACTTTATGGTAGCTATAGCGACAGTGGAGGGGAGGGAGGGGTTGACATGCAGCGAAGGGTCCCGGCCATAAACACACCTAACCAGGTGAGTTACCGGTGCACCCATCATTATTTCATCTGTTAACTACACTGAGCAACAGCGTTAAATATGTTTTCATTATTACATAATATCATATTACTGAGACATCGTGCTGGAGCAGGACAAACAAAGGCCAATAGATTCATTTCACAGGTGTTTCATTTTCACCTGTTGTGTTCCAGACAGACAAATAACGTGATCAGGTCAGACTTGAGTGAAAACACTCTTTAGCCTGATGATGAAGCATTTCTGTTTTTATTACACGTGTTGACAGAGTTTCACAGTGTGGAAACACACTGATGTGGCGTATCCTCTCGTGGAACTCGGCTGATGATTTAATGAGCAGAAATGTTTGGACTGAACTTTTTTTGGAACCGATGGGAAATTATTTTTTTAAGTTATTGCCCGTTTAGCCGACTGGGAAGAAGAAAATAATATTTAGAAATAAACTGAGACAGACAAAGACAACATTTGCCAAAGTTATGTTGTACAGCATCAGGGACGCAAGTATAAGAACAATGAAAATCAATGGAATTATTCATGTTTTTCTTACATAGCCATATATGATAATATGTAGTAGATGAAACAGGAAATGTAATCATGCTGTGTAAGTTTGTGTGTGTGTGTGTGTTTTTCATCCTACTTACACTTTCATAGCACACACTCGCCTTGTGAGGTTCATCTGTCTCCACTTCTTCCTGTAGATATTTGCTGTGAGTCGAAAATAAAAACTGTTAATTTTTAGTTTAATACTGTCAAAAATGTAATTGCTAGCACGCTTTAAATATAGTTAGGACAGGCTTTGTTAAAACGTACCATAGATGAACATGTGCAACTGTCAACTGAGATTTATCACATTCATTTTACATGTTAAATAATGTTTCTTTGATCAAAACAAAAACATAATTGTACTTTCTGATAATGACAGGATGTATGTACGGGTCTATGTTCACATGCATGCTTGTGCTTGAGTGTGTTGAACGTATGTCTGTATGCGTGTAATGTGAGGGGGTATCCTGTCTTACTATGCAGTGAATTACAGCATGTAGTTGTGTTAAGAAATACTGTGGAGATACTAGAGACAAGATGACTGGAATATGGGAGTTGGGAAGGGGGGAGGCAGCCATGCTTCCCACTCATGCCTCCCACACCCCATGCCTGGCCCAGCGGGGGGTTCCTGGATGGCACTGTTGCCCATATGGCCAATCACTCAAGCAAGGCCGAGGTGTTTTCAAAGGGACCTGGCAGCAACTTGACGCGGGACTGTCTCCACGGGGGTCAGCGGTCGTCTGGGCAGGAGAGGCCAATCTCCTGCTGGCCTTTGAGAGACAGACATATCAAGTCTTGAGTTGTAACCCCCCTCCGCCCCCCTCCGCCCCTCCTCTTTACCACCCTCTCCATGCACACACACCACCACCAACCCTTTCCATGTATAGCACACAGGGCAGCCATGGTCTGCTAATGGGCCAGCAGGGACCATGACCTTGAGAGGTGGACAAACAAAACAAGGAGGGAGTCTCGACGCGAGACGAAGCCGACTAACCAGCCTCTTATTTACGACTTTATTTCTACTGTTTGATTTTTTTGTGGCCTTTTTATGTGAATAAATACTGTATCTATGGATTTTAAAATAATAATTTACAGGTCTCACAACTGAATAATTAGAAGGTCAATTAAGGAATATAAATATTTTTTTTAACTACCTTTGCCACTTTATTTTTTAATCATTTACGACCCATAACTTGCAGGTAAGGTGGCTAGGTAAGCTAACTAGCTAGCTACGGCTAAAGGCTCGTTCGGCTAATTTGAACTTGAAAATTAGCCTTTTTAAAAACGAGCAGGAAGCATATTGTTAGCATAGCTCCGTAAACTCCTCTACTTGCCCTACTGTGCATTTTAAACCCACATTCCATAAAGTTTGTATAGTTAAATTTATTGTTAGGTGTTGTATCGAATAAAAAATAAACAGGGGGAAGTATTCAGCATTACAATGGATGGAGTCTGCACAGGTCTATCTAATAGACCCTTAACTTTAGTCGCAACTCTTTGAGCTTCATTTTAACTCAAGAACTTGTACTAATAACTGTATTTCTGCGTCAGAGAAGTGGTGTTTTGTTGTTCTGTGCGTCTTTAGTTCTTGATGCGTGACAGTCCATCAGACTGCTGACATCAAGGAGTGTTTCAAATACAAAAATAAGTGAAACTAGACGTGAGGTTGGCTCCACATAGTGTCTCCAAGTGCTTTTGCTAAACGGTGCCAGGAAATGTTGTAATAAATTGAAATGATTTGGAAGGTGAGATATCACCCCCAAGGTTATAGATTTCAACAGTAACATCTTTTGTTTTGTTTTGTAATAATAAAGGAAGGAACTATTATTCTATTCTATATTAAGACGTTCTCAGTGATTTCAACACACCAGACGCTGACAGTCACAGCAAGATGCACAGCTTGACATGTAAAATTTGAATATGGATCAAATTTGACTTCATGTGAATAACAAAAGTCAAAGCATTAACATAATTTACATTTTTAGTGAGATCCGTTCTCATGACGACATTGTTTTATTTTCAGCCCCATCCTTCCAGTCTAACATTAATATCTGAAGTATTTCTTGGGGTCGGAAAGGTCAAGGGATGAGCCCCGCCGAGAATGCAAGGGAGCGACTATAGATTCAATTTCTCAGTCTCAAGACGGCGTTTACGAGTCTGTGACATTATCCACAGCGACAAAGTCTCACATCTGCACAGATTTTCAGCTGTTACAGTCATTCACACGGGCTGCAGACGTGAACAAGTGTCGGCCCACTGAGTTATCAGTGAACTGCAGAGGGCAACAGGGGAAAACAGCCCCGTGCTGAACACAGGCATATTTGATGACCATTTATGAAATGGTATAATAACTTGGATTAACTCGGATAACTTGTTTTTGCTTTGAAAGCGGTGTGAGGAATAAACGAAATGCTCTCGCAATTAAAACGTCAGGAAAAATTAATGAGCGGCGTTCGTAAATCTCAAGCTTATCCTGCTTATGAGATCTGATGGATTGATGGATCAGGATTTAGCAGATTTTTCCTTCCTCCTTCCAGAATTCAGTCCCTCTGACAGGAATCTAACAGTTTCCCAAGGCAGAAAACATAAACCCAGGGTTTTACAAGGATAACACGGTTCATGGCAAATATGTCCTTTACTCAGATGTCTGGCCCTATACCACACATGGAATAAAAACCTGGTCTGATTTGAGTGAATGCCAAGCCTGGCTGGGTCTTTTTTTTTTTCTTTCTTTCTTTTCTTTTTTTTTTTTCATGTATTTTTAGCATTATAAAAACCTTTCCAATTCAATCTAGAGCCACACAGTTAAAAAAATAATTTTAGTCAGGCTATAGAGAAATAAATAAACTCATAACTGGTAAAAAGAATTAAAAGAAACTTGCCTGAAACTTTTCCTGAGTGTGTTTGTGCATTTGAGCTGAGATAAATTTAATATTGCTCATAGAAATGACTGCAGAAGCACCATGTTAGAAAATATATAGACCAACACTTACAGTATAAATCAGGTGAAACTTGCTTGGGGAAAAAAAAGATCTTTAACATAGAAAACAACTAACTAAAAAGACTGAAATAAAGAAAGTGAATGGCTGAATCAAACAACTGTTGCCATAAGATTTTTTAAAAGGCAAAAGGTTGATTTTTCCCGCTCAGATCCACTGCAGTCACTGCTGCAGAAAGCAGGCGCTTTATTTTTAAGTCTTACTTCCTTGACTGCCTTGAAGCTGAAGCACACGGTTTCTACGTGGCGACGAATTGGCAATTTGCTCTTCTTGTGACACTGTCGATATTGGTTGAGTTGTATTTAATATAAACCGTCTGTGCAGTTACCTCGAGCAACACAAGCACCAAAATAAAGTTCATCTGGTTCTTTGCATTGTAATCTTCATGAATCTGGATGTGAATCACTATTAGCTCCAGGGTGCTCCTCTGCACTGCGGCTGACCCTGAGCTCTGACTTTCCTCTGGAGGGCGTTCAGTGAGAGGAGAATTTTCCCCATAAAAGTGGCATGAGCTTCACAGTTTTCGTATATATTTTTGATGCTATAACAAACAGGAGCAGCAGAGCCAGAAGAAGAGCGTCTCTCTGCTGCTATACATGGCCGTGGACTCTGTTGTCAGCATTCCCCTTCTGCTCTCCACTTTCAGCTGCCCGGTCGCTCAGCGCGCCCTCCATTCGGGGTGATCATGAATCATGGAAATTGATTATGCTGTCACATCTCAAATCCCCCTGCCCAGGGCTTGACCGCAGAGTGTGTGACTGCAGGTCGGTCAAGCCTGCTTAAGGGATGGGCTGCTGGCTGCCCTGGAGAAGGGCCAGTCAGCCGGACTGCCCCAGCAGGGTCACGCAGCTTCCTACCGTGGCGAATGGAGGAGGATCACTCACGTCGGCAGGGAGGAATGAAGATGTCCCGTTTAAAATACCAGCCCAGCCATCACTGCTCCTGACTGTTTTCTACCCTTCCAGCTCCTCGTCACCACTCTCCTTGTGTCATCTGTCTTTATCAGCGCGCTATGCTAATGACTTCATCTCTGACTACAGACCATTCCACGCCAACTTCCAGTCGAATTCCTGAAGAAGTCTTGAGTATCATCAAGAGGTGCCAGAGGAGTTCTTGGGGTTTTGAATATCTTTGCCTCATCACATATGACAGACATGCAAGAGTGATTCAGGGAAAGAAAAATGATGACGGCAATCCCTCCAAAAGTGAAGAAACTATAAATTACTTTTCCCAGAACTTCAATTTGCAGAATCATGTGCAGTTACCAAATTAATTTAGTACAGCCAAAATTTGAACAGAAGCACATGTACACCAAGAAAAAAAAAAATGTCTGCACAGACGAAAAAGAAGCGTGTAAAAGATTCTTTACAATCAGAAGTTTACCTCATTAAATTGGACCAATGCAGGATATTAAGTCATTCATACACAAAAGTGCTTTTCGAGAGGGTCCTTGCTTAACGTCCCAGTGTTTATAGTTTATCATATCAACATTATTTTTCAGCTGCTTCTGGCACACCTTCGCCTCTAACCCCAGACTTTCCAACAGACTCCCCTTAATGATTTCTGCAGATTGTTGTTCTTTTTTATTGTGAAGATAAATCTGCTGTAACAAGCTGAAAACACCCATAAATCTGGGCCTGGGCTCGGGTTGCAATGAGACTTTAAGGGTCAATGTTGCTATGGCGACACATCAATCCTTCCAGGGGCCGAGGCGCGTGCAATAAAAGAGGTGAGTGTCTGTGACAGTGTTACTGTTGTTATTGTGGGCTCGCCATTAAAGCCTTTTTAAACGACACAGACTGAAGGGCCACTTAACCTCTCGCAGGCACGTCTGCACTTCAGGCCTCTCCAGATGATTGTTGAATCAGCAAATTTCCAGCTCCGCTTGTTACTGTAGTGAAATCTTCCCACAAAGACATTTATTTAACGTTTATTTATGCGCAGACGAATCTGCCGCAGACCTACGTTGTTTCTGAGGAATGCCTTGATTCACTTTCATACCCTTCCCTCTGGAAGCTGCCCGGCTCTATCCAAGTTCTTCCCTTGCAGACAGAGGTTAAGCGCCTTGCTCAAGGGCTTCTGAACAGAAGCAGACAAGAAAAGGGAGGGTGTTATTCGTTCACTTACACCTGCCAAGAACGCCCCGGCTGGAGTTTCCAACTTGCAGCCCTCCAGCAACACGCTTTCATTCCTAACTTTTAGGATGCTTTCCAACACTTTTTTGGAAGCCTGCAAACTGGCAGTTCAGTCAGAATGTGTGTGTGCTGAGCTCCACCTAAAAAAAAAAAAAAAAAAAAAAATGGTTTTGATGTTATGGGTTTGTCTCCAAAGCGTGGTGCACCCCCAGACAGTGCACCTGTACGAGGTACTGTGAGGTCAGTTTCAGCTGAAATGTAAACCACAAAGGAAAAATACTTGTGAGCATTTCATACTAACACCAGGTTTGGCATTATCGCTACTGTTAGGCAAAAAAGAACAGATCAGAAGAGCAGAGAATAACATTCACACAAGTGTTTTCTGTAAGGGTAACAAAAGAATGGTGCTTGTGGTGGTTTTACACTTGTTTGTTGTTGTTACACATGTTTTATTTGAAGTGTTGATCCATAAGAAGATATATTTGTGGTTTTAAGAACCAAAAACAGAAGCACGGAAGTCAGCCAATCCTCTGTTTGGCTGACTGGTTTCTGAGTGATCAAATAAAAATATAGCAGATTTCGGGTAAACACTCAGAGAAACCGGATCTTGCAATGTTGGATGGTGGGTCCAGGTGGGCTGTGCTGGGGCATGGAGAGTTGTGACATCATAAAGTCACGTTAGTCCTGACGGCTGGTTTTAAGGCTCAGTTTCTGAATACTGACTGTGTGCATTTCTCTGTGGACTGAGGCTTTGATACTTTCACAGTATTAATAAAGAACCTAGACCTGATCTATAATCAAAAATGACATGGGAATCTACCTTTATACAATATAGGACCTTTAACTTATTTAAAAAAAAAAAAAAATTGTGTAACATCAACTCTCAAGCATTTTATACAACTCTGCTGGATGACTTTATAAAATAAAATCAGTGTGATGGATGCAAGAAACTGGATTTCTTATTTCTATATTTATTTGTTACCAAATAGTTGATACAAAACAATATAGTGAAGAAGAAATGATCGATCAGCCAGCACACATAAATGGGTCCTTGCAGAGCCTTTTTGTATTTGATTGATCCGTGGCCAAATATGAAGTTCCTGATTGTGAGCCCCAGAGACAACTGGCATTCATTAATATGTTGGAGAGCAACCTGTCCCTGGGAAGATAAATGAACAAGAGAGTGCTTTGCTTGGGACCAAGTGGAGTTTGAGCGTGAGATGTGTCTTTCAGCACAGGCTCTGGCTTTTTGCTGGGACACCTTGTTGGGAGTGCTCTCCATCCAATGGATGCTGCCGCTGGAAGCTCAAGAAACAACGAGCAACAGACCAGATGATGACTGAGCGTTTTTCTTTGATCTGCTGATGCGAGTTTGAGTCTGTCTTTTGTCTGTAATGGCAAATTAAATTAAATTTAAAACCAACGCAAACTGCTGGACAAACACTGTAGATACTGATTGGATTGGGTTCAATGAAGATGTCAGTTGGGGTTCAATGAAGATGTCAGTTGGCGTTCATGTCAACATGTTTTTACTGTTCTTCTGATTCATAGTACAATTGTGAAATGCGTTACTTATCAAAGTTCAACCAGGAAATGAATTTCAATAAGATCACAGAGAACAAAGCAATGTGAGCACAAATGAAGATGAGTTTAAGGTCAATCAGAGAGAGAGAATTGTAAATCATTGAGGTATAAATTCTCTCTTCTTCTGTCGACAGGTGTTTTCACTAACCAATCAGATTTTCGGCCAATCACGCTGTCATTGTCAAACTATTAAAAATCTGTTCTCATTTCTTCTGCTTTCAGCTGTCATTTAATATCATGCATGTCATCCTCCACCCCATTCACCATCAGTGTCCATGTACTGTGAACTGTGTAGAAATGCACACACTCTGTATTCAAATACTGAGCCTTAAATCAGTACTTCCGTAATTTTGTGATGTCACAACAAAGCAGTCATTGATGTCAGCCATGACCGAAGCCCCGCCCACCTGGACCCACCATCCAACCTTGCTGGATTCGGTCTTTACCTGAAAACTGCTATATATTTATTTGATCACTCAGAAAACAGTCAGCCAATTGGCAGAGAGCCTCAGAGCCTCCTCTCTTCTGATTGGCTCACCAACCTGTTGTTACTAGAGCTCCAGAGAGAAGCCTGAGAGAGGAGATGTAAAACTACACTGAGATGGTTTTTGGTTCTTAAAACCACAAATATATCTTCTCATGGATCAACACTTCAAATAAAACACAGGAAAGAAAAAAACATGGGACCTTTAAGGCTTTACACATATCTCGTATTTATGCACAGCCTGAAAGACAGACTGTTTTTCTCTCCACACAAGTGGGTGAAGCTGGTAGTCAGATTGAGGATGTTAAGGATTATGAGTCATGCTTTGTGCGCCCTGCAGAGGGAAACGGTTTTCCGAGCATTCATTTAGCATTCCAGTGTAGGAACTTCAACGGGGCATCTGCTCGAAACGTACCACTGTCTTAACCAAACCCTGAAGAGGTTTTCACACTTTTCCTACTATTGTTTAACTGTGCAACATACTCACATCTGTTTCATCAACTTTCCCATCTTCAAAGCCAAGGTAGCTCTCTCTCTCCCCTCCTCCCTCACCATACTGTGTGTTCTTTTGCACTTTTGATGCATTGCTCACACTGATTAGAGGCTATTGGGTTCAGGCTCAAGAAATTTTCTGTCCACTCCTCCGCAAAGAGGACCCATGAATTACACCACAAGCGAAACCCTTCATTTTGGACGTCAATGTTTCAGAGCCTAAGCAGCTCGCCACATCAAAATATGATTGCTTTTCAAATACTCCCGACCCGATGAAGGGGTCGCCATGATGCCAGAGTTGCCTTGAGACTGAGTAAACACACAGCTTAAACGCACTGCAAATCCCCTATCAGCAGCTCCACGCTTGATGACAGCTAAGTGAAATACACATTTCTGAGCATTTGGGGGGGTTAAGAGGAATTAAATAATGAATTCAAAATAGCTGTGGTTGTATGCCTTCCTACCAGAGCATCTGTTTGAGATCTGTTTTTATTTCTGCTCGTTAGATCCTTCCTCATTTTTAAGATCAGGATAGTCTCCTCTTAGAAGCTCGTCACTGCCGCAGAACGCTACAGGATACGTAGATTCTTCAAAACGGCTGCCAGAGCTAGTTATCACTCCAATCAGGCTTTCATCAATTACTTAGCTCTTCCTCGCCTTGCAGATCAAACGCGGCGGCGATTCCTCGGGTGACATTTCATTCTGCACCGTTCTATCTGTGACAGGAATAAGAGACCGGAGAGGAAAAGAGAGAGAGAAGTGGATGCAGCGGATTAATAGGAACCATTCAAAAATGCAGTCATAAATTGTAATCATATGTGAAATGTCTTCGTCATCATGTGTTGCTAAGAAGAAACATGCAGCTCGTGGAAAGGCAAAATATGCATGGTAGAGTTGAATTTTTGTACATATACGCTACATTTGAATTCTTTAAAATCAAATGGTAAAAACCATTATTTTGCAACACTAAAGAGCAGAGGGAGCTTTAAACGACACAAACAGGATTGTTGTTATGACACTGCATGCTTGACTGACTTCCTTACACTATAGGCAGATAACTTTGTATATTATTTAATGTATGCTGTTGACTTGAATCTGCACGTTCTCGCATAATGTCATCCATTATGCAAAAGAAAACTATCTTAGGACACAAATGTTTTCTTTCAGGATTCTCTCCAAGTCTCCCGGTTTTTTTTGTTTTTTTGTTTGGATACATCTGCCAAAGCTCATCAAACACAACATTGGATCTTTCAGGCAGAAAAAAGTGTAATAATATCCTGTAATTTCTCCAATCCGCCTCTAATCTTAGCTAATGAAATTGTCATCTGACACTGTGTTGTTTGAGCAGCGTGTGGCGAAGAGACAATTTGTAATTGCCTGCATCGAAATGGTTTCCCAGGAGGCCTATCCATCACTTAATCTTGTTATTGCCTGGAAGATGAGAAATGCATTTAGCTATATTGTCATTTTCCCTCCAAAAAAAAAAAGAAATGTCTCTGCAAGCATGCAAATGTCCCCTGTCAGCTGCGGTTGAGGCTTTGTGCAGGAGGTAAATAAGCATAACACGGCGCTCATTTGTTGCTTAATAAAAGAGGGATTAAAAACAGATTTGGATCTAATTCCCAAGTGGGAGTCTGTGTTGTCGATCTTATTATCGTGATTGTTCACAAACAAGTATTGAAGCACAATGGGTGTTATACAAGTGTATGTGTCCCACCGTGAACTTTTTTTTTTTTCCTCTGGAAAAACTCAGCAGACACTGAATATTTAGAGCAGCAAACAAAAAATAACTTCTCATGAACGGTGGTTTACATCAGCACTGTGTTAAATCAACAGAGAACACCAAAGGCTGTTTCCCTTTTATGAAAATGGCTGATAATTTGTTATAGTTACTGTAAGTGAAGTCAGCCTTTGCTCTTCAAGCCATTAGCAAAGCTGGAAAACTACTCTTTATTAGTAAAGTATGTCCTCTCCCACTTCAGGCCCGTCCCGCTGTGGAAGCCCAGAATTTATGCTCCGTGGGGAGCACGCTAGTGAACAGACGACTCACATGTGTCTCTGGGCTGCTTCCCCCCGCGGCCTCCTTTAAAAGGCATTCTGAACTGATTTGGAGGGATATCGTAAAGCAAATGATAAATTTGTACCCCTGTCAAGTGCGGCTGTGCGCTGACGATTTGCTCCAGGAATCATGTAGGAACGCCATATATCCCAACTGATTGCTACTCCCCGCTAGCTGATGGCAAAATACATTACATCATTAAAGGTATTGGAGGAAATAACTTAGGCTTTGTTCCTGCTATTGTTCTGACATCGAACAGCCCGTTTGATGTAATAAAGATCTATGCTGACAGACAGACACTGAACATGTGTCTCCCTACTAAAAACAAATACATATTCATCCTCTCCCTGCTTCTCTCTGTTTTCCTCTAAAGCCTCAACATCTTGCAAATGGTTTCTGGCAAGTGCAGATACCATATCTGCCACTGTGCCTCTGCCTGCTATTGCATTTAGTAAAATATATCCTCTTTGTTTCATTTCCTCCTTTGCAGCATGTCTCTGATTGTCCTTCAGCTGTTTTACCATCATAATGACTGATTTCATAATCAGAAAATAATACATCTTTGCCTAGATAAACACAAACAAAGCATCTTCTGATACACATTATAAGTGGAACTGTTTCTTGATTCATAGCCCCGTGGCACAATGAATCAATTAAGTGTTTGAACAGGCCGCTGGAGGAGTAAATGGTATACCACCCTGGATCCCTTTGTATTTGGAAGAGATTAGCAGGATTTGAGCCATGGTTTCAGATTAGATGGCGTGAGAAATGCGGCTCGAAGGTTCAAGGGAGCGAAGGGGCCTGATGCTGCCGCCGCCTTGGCTGCCCTATTCCTGCCTCAGGGGTGGCTGGGTAATCCCCCCCCAGCCCCCCCACCCCCACTCTCTCCCCTCCCTCAGGCAAAGGCAATAAAACTCCAATTTCTACTGTACCTGCCAGCTGAGAGTCTTAGTCCGTTCGAAACACAGAGAGCATGAAATTCCCGAGGAGCCATATCAAAGTGCCAGCCCCCTTCATTATGACATCAGAACCTTCTGAAGTCAACAAGCATGAAGGCACACTGGAGCGCTGTGTGGGTTCACAGCCTTGAAGGGGGATCCGTCGCTATTAAGGGCTGTGCGGGGGGATAGCAAGCAGAGGGCAAGAGGGGGAGAGAAGGATTACATCTATCACCATGCATATGTGCTCCCATCTAAAAAGGCCTGCCTACCATTCTCTGCCCCCAGCGAGTCCCCCAACTGTTATGATAGCCGAGACAGTAATAAAGGCTTTGGCGGTATCATAAACACAGCATGATGTTGGGTATCAAATACTTAAGGGCCTGTGACAAAGATCTGAAGAGAAGCCCACAATGCTGGTAGAAATGTAAACACAGTAATGGCGATAATTACAGCTGGTTGTGGCTGTGATCCATTCGTCATCTAAACGCCTTTTAAAGCCATAAAGTAAAGCTGGAGCACACGGAAACCTATAAAGACATAACGACCACAATTTAACACTGAAGTGAATGTAAATGCAATTATTGCATGCAATGTTTTTTTTTTTTTAAAGATTATCTTTTGGCATATTTTGCTTTAATTTGTCAGCATAGAGAGACAGAGAGAGAGAGATACCAGCCATGTGGTGCACGCCTTACCCATTAGGCCACTGTGGCGCCCGGCTGTTAGAAGAGGCCACACATCACATTTTAGAAAAAGCATGTTAAATGTCTAAATAATAATTAAAAAAGTGACAAATAGTTAATGGTCCTTTAAATTAGACAGTTTCTGCAGAAAATGGCAAAAACAAAAACAAAAAATATTTGTGTAAAATCGCCTCCAAACTGGAATTGTCACTTTATATTTCATGAAGTTGTGTTATCAAATATAGAGACAGACACATAAAACTATACATAATATCATATGTAACAAAATGGAAAATACATTTCTCGTCGCATTAAATGACGCATGTCTGAAGTTGTTCTCAAGTGATGTGATTATTTGGCTCCCTGTTTCCAACTCATTCAGAGTGTGTGGTTACTCTGACTTGCAGATGTCTCACACACTCACAGTCTTTCCAGAAGGTGTTGACAGAGGCAGTCTTCACGCGTAGCAACCATTACAGCCCAGCTCACCGAGATGGCCCATTGGAAATGAACAGATCTGTTGTTTTGTTTTTTTTTCTTCTAAGTAATCATCAGTGAATGTAATTAATCATTTGGGAAAAATATTAATCCAGGTGGGGGTGGGGGTGGTTTCTTGGACGTGGTGCGAGGACAATCTCGGACAGGGGACTCTGTTGGCTCCTTCAGAACAAAAGTATGAAATTCTGCTTGTGAATAAAGTTGAACAATCGTCCAGTTGTGGATCAGATTCAGTAACATCAGGATCAAGAATAAAATGGCTAAACTGAAGATTTTTCTAGACATGACAAGCTCATATGAAATACTGAAAAGCTAATGAGCATGAAAGTGTGTAATTTAGATGTTTTCTTTAATATGAAGTCTGGGCTGTAACAGTGAGTTGTGTGTGTGTGTGTGTGTGTGTGTGTGTGTGGATGTTTGAAGAAAAATGAAATAAAATTCTAGATTCCAAAGGAATGTGTTTCTTGACAAATATGATAATTTATTAGAGTACTCATCAAAGCTGAACAATCCATTTCTTCTGTGGGCTGGACTGAGTGGACACACATGTTAATAATCCAAACTGTTTCCACAATTGTTTAAAAGGAAATATTGGAGACATTTAAAACCAGGATCGAGTCTGGAGTGGAATGTGCATTAATTGCCGTCCTTGGCAAAGGAAACAGGCTGGAGTATTTGATCTTGCCCAGTGTTGGCACCGCTCTGGGGAACACGCCTCCATTTCAAACATGGCCAGTCACTCTCTTCCTGCCAAATCAATGAAAGACAATAATAGTTGATGATAACAATGACTGAGCACGCTCGCTCCACGGTCCAATCTGGCCAAATTCTGATCATTTCTGCGGCTTCCAGAACAACACGTAGCCCACATTAAGGAGCAAAATGAAATTCCTCATGATGGATGACTTTAGGAGGCCTCTGGACAGGAATGGCCGTCCAACGCTGGGACGTGATCCCAAATCTCTGCATAATGGCTTCAGCTGCCTTGTCAGTCACCTGAGCCCACTGCGCTTTTTAATCGAGCCGCCAGTAATGAGTCGGTCAAACATGACCTGACAAATTGATTTGGATTCTCATCTGATGAGCCTCTTCCATGAAAACAGTCGCTCTCTGAACACCGGGCCAAACGTTGTCACGGAAAGAAATGAAATGAAGAAATGCAATAAGCAGAGATGCAATAAAGTTCCAGACAGGCCTTTGATCAATAGAGAATGTACAGAAAAATGAATGTGAACTGTCTGATTTAAAGGGGACAGACCATCCAGATTAGCTACAGTGCTGGAAAAAACCCCAATATTTTTGTATGATTTGATTGAACTTTGCACCATCGCTGCCTTAATTGCTCCAAATTAATATTCATACACATGTATCTGTAATTGCAGCCTCATGCATGGTCATCAACAGGGTCATCAAGCACACATGTCCTCACACACACCCACACACACATATACTTAAAAAAATTATATTATTTAAGATGCTTTGGGTCACATTAACTTCCTTATTTTGTTGTTACAAATATGTTTAGTGGCAAACAAAGATAAATACATCTAACATACAAATAATCATTAAAGAGACTTGCTCAAATTAAATCTTTCAGGCCTACTAAGTTTATATATTTACACAAGATAAAGCCTGATTTCACTTTTCTGTAGTTTTTCTGCATGTGTGATCATGTCAGGCCAAGTCTTCCACTGATTTTAATAAATCGGGGGGTGAATCGGGTTCCCAACTGTATCCGGGAGTCCAGAGAGCACAGCAGAGTGTAGCACGAGGATTCAGTTGGGAAGCATTTTTCGCTGTCACACAGACGCACAGACTCTTTATCAAATCGTGTCCGACGAACACATCGCACATTCTGCTTCTCCGTGTTCCCCAGACTCCCCAGAGGAAATGTCTTGATGTCCTATCTGCCTGCCTGAATGATGATATCTAAATCTCAGAGCAGCTGCTCCGCCAAAAACAATGAGGAGAGTGAAGGGGAAGGCGGATCAGGAGCAGTCGGAGACGGAGATGTTGGGACACTCCAGAGATTTTCACAAGGCCCAGTGAACTGGGGGGGGGGGGGGGGGGGTCTGAACTGTGCTTACTATAATGTTTAGACATAAATAAAACATAACATGGAGCTCCTTAAAAACAGGTTTACTGTATGTTTTATATTTGTGAAATATTGTTGTATATTCAGGAGCAACAGGAGTCAGACTTGAGACTTAAGGGAGATACAATTTTACTGCTCATGAACAGTCCGTCTCATCTTGTATTACCACTTTGTTCCTCAAGAGGCGACAGTGAGTCACTGCAGCGTGATAAACTTCATCATATAACTTACTAATAGAACTTGAGGTACAAGTGAAACTGATGATCTCTCTCCCAGGGCTCCTCACCGTGTGATAGTGAGTCATGTGACGACCTTAGTTTTTTCTCAACCGTTGCACATCCATCCACTGCACCACAGCACATGATGTGAGCCGCAAGAATAAAAGAGAGCACAAATTAAGACAGATTTCCCTCAGGAGCCGGTGGAGAACAAACACAGAGCTAAAAGAGAGGGAACACTGGACGGAGATCATCATGAGATGTCAGGTGACACAAACACCACTCTAAATGCAACAAATAAAATATAATAATAATAAATAATGTCAATTAAAAGTTATAAATGAAGATAGAAAAAGTTGTCCTCCTGTCTTCTCTTCATCTTTCCCCTCCACTTCCTCCACAGTCTTTCCAACAACAGTCTCACAGTGTGACACACCTGCAATGTGAGAGTGGTCAGTGTCAATCACAGTAATATCTGTTATGTGCAGGGATAACACCTCAACGTGTCACTGTAATGTTACTGAACCGGACGAATCAGGTTACAAATGATGAACGTGAACGTGAGCTCGCGTTTTACAGTAGTTTCAGCTCACGCTTTACGCTTGCATGACGTCTCCATAGACACGGCTCGACTCGGCTGGTGCCAGTGGTGCAGATGCATCTACCACTGCTGAAGCCAGTTTGTTTGAGCATTTGAAGTTTTATGAACGAACAAGTGAAGACTCAGACGGATTCTACTTATATGTGGATTTTAAATCTAACTAATGTCTGTGTCAGTGCTGTACAATGATTCATTTATTTTGGGAGAGGCAATGATTCGGGGCTGGTGATGGATGGGTAGAAGGAGGTTCTATTGAAAAAGAATATCTGCCTTTATTTATTTTAAAAGAAAAACTGAACAAATGAACGTGAACTAGTTCATTTCCATCCGTGTGAACTGAACTTTGAACTAGTTCTTTTTAAGTGTGAACTGGCACAACACTGACAATCACTACGTCAATACATTCTCACTCTAAATATATGATCATGTGAGAACAAACCAAGGGGATTAGATGTACTACTTAACATCACAATAGACATGACTTGAGGAACAAAATTGAAATGAAAGCGGGAAGCTGAAGAGCAAACAGAGGACGAGCTCAGGACACAGAACAAAGAACACTCCTGGCACCTGTGTGAGCCGCCTGGTTAACACACCTGGGCTGAGGTCGGAAAGTCATAATAATCTCCCTTCCTAACCGCTTTTCCTTGAGCTTGATGGAAAACGTCATGAGCTCAAGGAAAGATGTGAAGGAGAATTCATAAGGACTTAGGAAAAGACAATTGCGGTGCAGAGAGACTGCACTTACGCCAAGCTTTTTTCTTTTTTTACTAACTTTATTTATAACACATGGAGGATAAATCCTCATTTCCTAACCACAAAAACAGAACAAACAGGATTGAAATGTTGAAATAAGATGACATGAAAGAAATATACAAATAGAGAAATCTGAGCCGTTAAAAAAATAATTAAATAGAAATAAGAACTAGAGTAAGAAATCAGAAGAAGCATAGGCACTTTTGACATTTCTATACAATTGTTAACTAGAGAAAAATTCATTTTTACTGCATTCCACAATGGGAGGGGATTTAAATGTTGTGGCGGCAAGGAATTGTGGGCTGGCACTTCTTCTTCTTTCCTTTCACAAAGGAAAGTCCCCAGTGTTTCCTGTGCTAAAGGAGAGAAGATAGGAAGCACTGAAGCTCCTTTCCTTTTCCTTTCCTTTCCTTTTCATAATTTAGAGAATTCAACCAGCTCTCAAGTCGCTCAACTCAGAGCCAGAGCTCACCTGTTGTAAATAAGTGTGTGCCTCAAGTCTCCAGCAGGTCAGTGCAGCATTGTGATAGTGAGGAAAAACTAAGAGAAAGTGTCAGAAGTCAAATTGTTGCTCTAACCAAAGAAACAGTTTCATAACCAGACCAAACTGGATCAGTTCAGTAATCATGCAGACCGAACGTGAACACACCATCAATGCATCAAACTCCCCTGAGAAATAGAAAAGCAACTTCATCACAGATACAGAATTTGCTAAATGTTCCAATCAGCATGTGGTGTCGTGTAGTGATCTCAGAGGACAAGTAGCAGTTTCCAAACCAGCTCAAAGTGGAGACGATGATACCGCAGCGTATCAAACCGACAGTGAACACCTGCGCCGAACTGACTCGACCCCGACCGCGAAGACGCACCGCTCCGTTTCTTCAGAGACATTGCCGGACCCTCAGGTTTGCATCTGCCGACATTGAAAACGGAGAAAGGCGAGCACTATGTGACATCACACGAAGCTCTTTGGAACATGTTCAGCTCATGCTGGGAGAACACGGGTCGACAAACCAGTGGAGTCCATCAGCTGCTGGAGTGCATGCTGTCAAGAGAGGAAACGGGCCCAAAACAAATACCAAGATGCTGATATTCACATAAACTTTTTTTTTTAGTCATTTGGTTTGGCTCATGTTATCATTTAAAAAAAAAAAAAAAAACTGCAACAAAAAAATAGTGTTTCAATGGAAATATATATGTAATATCTTTCATTTTAGGGCAATATTGTGCAAGACTTGGCGCGAGACTGATCTGCAGTAACTTCTCTGGTTCAGTCCTTCCTGTGAAGTTGGAAGACACCCCCCCTCCCTCCCTGCTGAGCGAGGTGAGGCGAAAACTTTCCAAGCACCATTGGGAAGCTAATTAACAAGGCGGGTGTGAAGCAATTCCTGCTCTTGGTTGTTTTTACCCCCCGACGGGAGACACCCACTCAGTCAGTCAGTCAATCGCTCTACCTCAGTGTGGCTTTTACTTACAGAGAGGAAGTTGGATGTGTTTTCCTTTACTGCCCCCCCCCCCACACACACACACACACACATACACCCCCAACTCACTCTTGCCAGTGAGTAGTCTCACACTGAGAAAAACACGCACACGCACATGTGCATGTACATAAACACACGTTTCTATTTGCATACTGTCTTCAATGCTGCTCATAAGTCTGTCTCTCACACACACACACACACACACACACACACACGCAAAAACACAGATGAGGAACACAGAACCACAAATCACGACACTTCTCTTCTAATTATTCTGTACAATACTTTAACTTTGCTGACAGATGTTTGATATAAAAAGGCATCAGAAACAAATTCTAAAATGTAAAATGATATTCTGATCTTTGACACGTCCGTCTTTACTTTTCATTTCATAATTTACACAAAGTTTTGGGACAAAACATAAAAGGAAGAGAAAGGAATTGCATATTGCCGTTTGTTTTGCAGCACTGAAAGCATTATTAAACATTGTTAAATCATTTGTTTGATCAACTTAACAAACTAAAAAATCCTGTTTTCCCTGGCCTCCAGTGGTTTAACAACTTCTCTTGCTGCAGTGATGTCAGGACACTGTGGCTACGTCCACACTACTACATTTTTACTACTACATCTCTTTTACTGCGTTTACATTTGGCATCTGGAGTTTTCAAGCACCTAAAACTGAGACTTGCAGAAACGCTGCTGGACCCGTTGTAGTTTAGAAAACTCCAGAGTTGCGTTGTGGTCTGGACGGGTCGTCTGGACAGAGCTTGAAAAACCTTTTAGTGTGGACGTAGCCCGTGACACCACTGCTGGGTGTGGTTACAGGTTCAACAGACTTGAAAATTGAAATTTATGAACTGGACTTTAAATCACATAAACATGTGAGCTTCCAACTTCCAGGTTGTCACACTGATGCATCATGTCATTGTTTTTGCTTCTGCTTGAGTTAGCGTGAACATGTCCCAAGTCTCAGCTCTCATCCGTCTCCGTCTGTCTCTCAGTATTTTTGTTCATGTGCTGTCCTCCTGTTTCTCTTGGCACCTTATTAGCGCCACAACTGCTCTTAAGGCGCACATCTGGACACAGATTCTTGAAGCAAGTGGCCATGACTTTCGCTAAGTGCTCTATTTAAAAGGTCCTTGTATATTCTTAAGTCTATTAATAACACACAGTAGGCTTGATCTATAAATTGTCTTCAGTGCTCTTGAGCAGTCACTGACTGTTTGAAATGCCTCTCATTGAAGCAGTCTGTGATTTTAGACCTTTTTCCTGCCAGACGGATGAAGTAGGCTCTTGACCTTATTTCCGTATCTCAGAAACGCTGAACTCTCAGGCTGTTTACATGAAAGTATTTAGATTTCTTGCTACGTCTTGGCTCAGTAAATTGGTTTTATACACTCTTTGTTCAATTCATTGCACTTTGTTTATAGTTTTTATGCACAATTAATCTAAAAATTAGAGCTACAGTCAAAGATTTTATCCTCTGACAGACTTCAGAAGGCAGCGAAGTGGAGCAACGAGTCGAGGTTCAAGGCTCCACGACAGCAGGTGTCCTTGAGTACCAGCTCTATTATTGCTGTTGTGTCTGAGTCTGACCTCTGACTCTGCTGCAGAGGGGGCAACCTCGCTTCATTCACACTTCTCTCTGGAAAAAAAAACTGTTTTTGGTTCAGTTTATGTTGAACTAATTTGGTATGAGCAGACCTCACATTTGCAGCATTCCATTTAAAAACTGGACAGAGCTAACACTGTGACGTATATCAGACACCGCATGGGTAAAGTGTGACACACAGTGTACGAAATGGAAAAACCTAATCACCCCCCCACCCCACCCCCCCTCGCTCACTCTTTCTGTTCATCTTTAATGGGAAATTTGAGATAGTACTGAGTACAGAGCTTAGTCTGTCACATCACATGATGCGCTGCAACTAATGCAGCCGACAAATGGGCATATCATGGATCCCAGTTTTGTGAACGATCCCTCCTCAGAAACAGGTGGCAGCCGCTGTAAGACCAGATGTCCCAGTGCAGCCGTGGTAAAACGGGGTCTGTCGCAGTACAGCGGTGAACAATGCGTGACGAAGACCGAAGGTGGTCCGGCTTGTGTTCAAGCCCCAGGAGGGCCAACAATGAGGGTGAAGTCTGCCAAGTGGGGGATGGGGTGTGCAGACTCTCCCAGACTGCCCCAGTTGTGCCCAGTCCTCGGGGTGGGGTGGAGGGGATGGGGGATGAAATAAAGAACATGAGCGACCCCACCTCTGAAAACCATCCACATTCTCCCAATGTGAGGAAGTGGATGCTTTTCAACAATGAGGAAGTCATGTCAAGCATCCCCCTTTGCCCTCCACACATAAGACCGCATATCCATCGGTTCCTTTGTTCAGACATCGCTGCTTGTTAATACCACACTACAAAACCTGCTACGGCCATTTGCTCACACTGTATAAATAGACAGTGTGCATTACCGGTGTGCGATGGAAGTAAGGTTGTGCCAACCTCTGCTCGAAAGCTGTCGCCAGATGGCACGGGATCAAACCATAACTGAGCAACACGGTTACAAAATTAGCCGTAACACTTTTGCCCCTGTATAGTTCAGCAGCTTGAATGTTGTGTTTTGACATGTTGTTAGTATTTTCACACGGACGATGAAAAGGTCTGTCCAGAGAAATAAGAAACAGAACGCACATGTGTGTGTGACTTTGGGAAAGGAATCAACAGGTGGTCTGGAGAGCTGACACCACAAGTGCAATTATAAAAAAAGAAATATTTAAAAGTTAAATTCCTCTATTGTACACTGATAAAAAATTAATGGACATGTTTCACCTTAATGGGACTTTTTCGCTGCAGCTGAAAGAAGTTAAAGTTTTCAGGCTGCTACAATAAATGTAACGGTCAAGTACAGTCAATATACACATTTACAGCACATAGTATTTATCAGTACATGGAGGTAAATAATTCATTTTAAATATTTTGCAGTAAAAGAAACAAGATAAAGTAGATATATTCATGTGATGAGTGTGTAATTGATTCCACCGTGCGGTACAACATAGCAGTGGTACATGGTGAAATGTGGCTGAGCTCTCTGCTAAGCTCATTGTGTGTTTCTAATGTACATGGTTGTAATTCATGTCATAGTTTGAGACAGATCAAAAGGACATGTATTTAATAGAGCATACACTGGCATAGCTTGAAAGGACAAATCATTCTTCAACTACTGCTCATGTCTATTTGTAAAGACAAGTGTGACATGCTTTCATTCTTTCAGGTGCACAGGTGCAAAACAGAAATATTATCCTCGGACTGGAACTAATGCATATATTGACCTAAATCTTCCTCATAAATAAACCCATTTAAAATACTCTTTGATTATTTTAGGGCAGCTTTCAGCACATTTATTTTTATGACTTTAATGGCAGTTGCACTGTCAGAGATGCTCTGTGTATTTTACGGCCTTATACAGTATGTTTACTTGCGTTTACCTCAAGATGGCCACAGCTCAGAATAGAGGTAAAGCAATTAAATTTGGGATTCAGATCAGATTATTCTCTGTTATGAGACATGAGTCTACAGCCATGTTAGCAGCCCTGTACTTTGAGCTAAATGCTAACAGAACCATGCTAGCATGTTAACATTGGCTAATCAACAGTAAACACAAAGCTGAGGCTGATGGGAATCTTATTAGTTTTGCAGATATTTGGTCATAAATAAAGTATTTTAAGTTTGACCAAACGGTGGCGCTAGAGAGGTCAGAGTTCACCAAAGAGATTACAGTTCATCCTGAAGGGAAACTAATGTGTATCAATACTCCATCCAGTAATTTCACTCAACACCATGAATGTTAAACTACTACAGGAAAAGAAAGAGGGTCACCAGTGTCGTTAGGATACATTGGCTCGGCACCATGAACATCTGTATCACATTTTATGCAACTCCATTAAATAGTTGTTGAGATATTTTAGTAAAAAACAAAAGTGGATGAAAACTCTATAGGGATCCCCAGAGTCAGCATCATTCATCTGCTGGGAAAACACTTAATGTTTTAATGCAAGATAACAAAATATGAAATTAGATACTTCATCAAGATTTGTGGAGATACTTAACTTCAGCCCAGTCACAGTATGAAACTATTAAACTATTGTGGTTTGTGAATCATAATCTAGGTGAATGTGAGTAGCCTGATGTCTTATGAGTAATAACAACACATGTTGTGTTTGGCAGGGACTGAGTGTAAAAAGCAGAATAATATTTAACACTTGGCATGCTCATCACGCAGGAAATCATTTGAGGCCTGCATGTAGAAGTCAAGCAAAAAATGTGAGTCATTTGGCTCACAATCAGCTCTAGTGGTCCCGTTTCATGTTTGTCACATTAGACCTGCCTCCTGCCAGGCTGCGACATTGTCACCGGACCATGTAGCACGGCGCTAACATGAGATGTGTTCCTCTGCTTGTGCATGAGAACCCTCTTCCTCTTTTGCCTAATTTTTATTCGTGTCCTCTCCTCTCTCCTTCCCTCATTCCTCTCTCTTCTCATGTCTCCTTTTGTCCAACACCAGCCCCCCCCCCCCCCCCCCCCACCGATATTTGCCTCCCTGTGGGTCTTTTCTCTCCAGCAGGTGGCTGGTCAGTCAGCAAAGACTTCTCTTGCCATTTGTCACCATGGCAACAGGCTTTGAAAACAACACACATAAACAACTGCGTATGCTTGAACACAAATATGAATGGATACACTTCTAAAAAGTTTACTTGCATTCACACAAAAAGAAAAATGTCGACACACATGAAAATAAGCGCGGTGTGAACACACACATTTGCCCACACACACTTGCTCACAGTTGTAATGTGCTTTACAACAGCTCCAGCAGAACGATTTTCCCTTTTTTTAAATCCCTTTCCTTGTGACAACATTTTTTAGAGCAATAACCAATTTAGCACTTCATACCAGACCAGGCAGACTGTATCTAACCGGCTGGAGTTAAATGCAATACCCCAGCAACAGGTCTTAAATACAAACCTCATTTCTGTCAGCAGGGGTCAGACCTAAGCTTGGTGTCTGTCCCAGCTTGAGCTGCCAGCTCCGGGGAGCAACGGCAACGGCAACAGAGGATGCATGGAGAGGAGAGCAGCAGCCAGAATTGGGGTCACGACAAATGTACAGAGCAGAACTGTGACATCTTGCCAAGTAGAGACAGCACAGTCCAACTTTTTTTTATTTTTTATTTCCACATGTGTAAGCTTAACTATTCCTCAGAGTCTTAGCCATCTGATGGACACTTTTATTCAAAGCGCCTTGAGGAACAGTGAGAGCATTCTGTACATTTTTAAAGTAAAGTAACAGCTGAACTTGGCAGTGCCATGAGCCATTCATCCGATTTTATCAGACAAAATCACACAATGTAGTTATTTGCTTAAATGTGGAGTTGTTGGTTTAAAATGATGCAGGGAATCAGAATATAAATAAATAAATAAATGATAATATAAATAATAATTTTGTTTTTTTTTTGAGTGGGAAAAGGTTCAAATGCAAACATGCACAATTAAAGGCATCAAAAATGAAATGGTTGTTACAGATATGTAGTTTTTTTTTATATTACATTAAAATGTTTTATCATTATTACAGTCTTTAACAATGACAGTAAATACATGAAATTCTGTGGTTGCAATTCTTTCAGCTACTAAACTAATTTCACATTACACGTTGATGAGATAAAGGCATTGGGACTATGTTTTAGTTCACCTGCACTAACACAGACATTGAGTTTTATTGTGCATAATATTAATATTATGTGGAGAAAACTGCGTTTCATATAAATAAGAACATATATTAACTATCATATCAGAGCTGGAGAAACAGATAAGATATGACTTATAGAGAAAATAATGATTGTGGGACATACACATGTAATCTCAGGAGGTAGCTGCAGAGCCCTCAGAGTGACATTGGCCTTTACTTTAGATTCCCACAATGAGGAATCATAGAAAGCACGACCGGTGAGCGGTGGAGTTCTTAAGCCCCTTTGCACGAGAGGACCTGTCGAGTAGCACGAAGAAGTAGCAGGGACAGTTCATTCATAGCCCCTCGATGACAGGAAGCTACTCAATCAAGAGGTGGCAATTTCCACACTCAGCTAGCAAGAAGAGTAATACAACACTTACTCATTGGGAGAAAATAACATGATGCCTGGATCCCCAAAAAAACCCAGCTCATCAAGGGAGGGCAATGAAAGAGAGGGAGCTGAGAGCGAGTGGCTACTGTCAAAACATCCCATTATGGTTTTATGGGGAGTAGTGATGAGGATGTTGACGGCCTTGTTCGTGTGATTAGAAGACTGTGGCAGTGAGGAAAACACACACGTAAGATTTACTATCGTTTTTACATTTCAGTCGACAGGCCACATATGAATGTACTGGATGTTCTCCCTACAGATACTTTAAAACAAAATTAAGACTATTTCACATTTCAAACATTTGTTTTTATACAAATAACAACCTACTCTGTCCAAGTCAAAGCACAAAAGCCGTTTCCTTTGTTTTCTGATTTTGTTACAAGAATATAAACTTGTTCACACCCATTTATGCATGATGAAAATATCTTTGACATTAAACATGTTTATTAGAAAGAAAAGGCTGAGTCTAAATAAAGTGGATTTCAGGAAAGAGGAGCTGCAACAAACTCACAAAAATGAACCTTGACCTTGCTCCGACCCCACGTCCAACTCTAACCTCCAATAAAGAAGTCCTATAATGTCAAGTTAACTGTGATTAATGGCTGTACCAGGCACAAAGTCTTTTCTGTGTACAATACCCAGAGCCTCAACAGAGTTCACAGCATTTCAGATGTAGCCCATAGACGACAGAAATATTTGAAGAGGTCTGCCCCGGAGCCTGCACACCAAATTCATGCTCTTCAGTCACTACTGTTCAAGTGTGGCAGATCCAGTCTATAAAACACAACATTTAATCAAAACTAGGACCTGGGTTACCTCGTAGTCTTGAAAAAGTACCGTCATTTATTTTAATTTGTGTTATTGATCACTGTGTGAGAGCTGCTGTCACTTTTCAGAGCGGCTGACGTCTTATTTTGGAGCCGAAACGCTTCGTTCCCGTCCACCTTACACGTTTATTGGCTAATGCGAGAGCTAGCTGTCGGGAGTGACACCCATGGCAAGGGAGAGTTTATCATTCTGCTGACAGGCTAAATAACTTGTGCCGAGGCAACAGATAACAAATGGGCTCAAGTTGTGGCTTGAGTGTCTGTGTGTTAAAGACAAGAACAACTGGGCTCAGGCAGAAAATAAATGGTCTTTACGTTTTGGCATGAAGCCATTATTCCTGGGGCACCTGAGGTACATAAAAACAAGAAGATTAATAAGTGCTTTGGCATGTGCCAACACTGAACATGTATGAGGTTTTTAATGAAAAGTAAAGTATGTTAAAGTGTAAAACGGTCTTTGGGCCATGTGCAGTGTAACCAGCCATGCAGAGACTAAGACTAATAACTTCACCGTCATCATTACAAGATAAATACTTCACAACATAATCAGTTTTAAAGTGAGATTTATATTTTACAGTTGAAGGAAAGTCCCCATAAAAAAATGTAATATATGACATATATGTCCCTATTAAGAGTGATGTTACAATATGTGTCACCTAAAAGGGGATATATCTGGATATATGAAGATATAACATATATAAAATGCCCATAGTCAAATGTGTAGATATACATACATTAAAATATCTATGATGAAGTTGTGACCATACATGTGAACAGTATATATTTAATCCATATATGGAAGTTTATTAAAACAACATACATATAAATAATCTATATGCTTTTATTTTTTTAATTTTATTTCTTTGATTAATTTTAAACATCCAAGTGGTCTCAGACTTTTGGACCCTACTATGTATAATATCAACATTTATTGACAGACTTTGGGGTGGATATATATTCATGTGATATATGTCTACAACATAAGAATACATATATAAACATACATATTTGTATGGGCTAGACATACAGTACATGTTCCAATTTCTAATATGTTTTTACATATACCTTTTTTACATGTTTTTATTTTATATTTCATGGATATATTTCATATGGAAATTCAGTATATGTACATATATTACATTTGGGTATGGATCAAACCAAGTTAAACACAAAATTTTAAACGCAGATTACATTTTGTGGAGGTGAATAATGCTAAAATTAAATTTCTTCCATTATAACACATAATGTATTTAATTCATCATGAGGATTTCCCATTTAGTGTATTCAGTCTTTAAAACAGTTTGTTTAAGCCTCTCTGTCAAAGATAATTGAGAATTAATTTCCCTGAAATTAAAGCTTGACATTTTGCACGGGTTGTTTATTGAACCTGGACTGTTAAGTGTTGAAATAAAGTATATTTATTCACCCTCCCGCCAAACTACCTAAAAACCTCCCCAAGTATTTCTTTAATCTGTCCTGCATGCGGCACATCATTTGCATTATAAGACATCATGCTGATTTGACAGCGTTTCATAAGACAGGGCCAGATTGATTTATTCTGGCTCACATTACTCATCCCTCATAATAAGCCTTCAGGATCTAGTGTCAAAGCAGCAGGCTAATAAGCTAAGGCTGTTGATAGCGCCACACTTGCCGTTCACCTTTGCCTTGTAGGTGTCAAACTGTCAGTAAGAAACCCGCCAGCCTTCAGGAGTTTACTGAAACTGTGGCACGACATAAACAAATCAATTTCCCCCCGTGAAGAAAAAAGGGGTGACACTCACAGAGGACCTTTGGAAGATGCTGCACATTCTCGTAGCTGTGATGTGTCAAAGCATAAACAAATGCCCTGTTGCTCTCTCTCTCACTCAGGTCTCCATTTACAGCTGTTTCTGCCCATACAGTAAGTGAGATGTACCCATGAGGCAGCTCCGGTGCTGCCTTAAGCCCGTGAAAATGTGCTGCAAGAGATAAATTCCAAGATGTCAGAGGAGCTGTCAGTGTGAAAGAATACACTGGTCATTACCACCTTCAGATCTAGGTTGCATGCGAAATCCCCTCCCTCCCGAGCAAGACCCCTGCTGGGGACGAGCCAGACTTTCCCACAGTGAAGATCCAACTTGCACACAGTCATTGGACCAAACTTTTACTGTATCTTCCATATGAGTTCTGTTTTCTCATGTAGCTCTGACACATGTTTCATCTGACTTTTTATATACAAAAGTAAAATTCCTTACAGGTCTTAAAGGTCCCATATTTTACACTTTTTATTTTGCACATTTTATTTGATGTGTTGATATCCATGAGAAAATATATTTATGGTTTTAAGAACAAAAAATACATTTCAATGTAGTTTTACATCTCCTCTCTCTGGAGCTCTAGTAACAACAGGTTGTGAGCCAATCAGAAGAGAGGAGGCTCCTCTCTTCTGATTGACTGTTTTCTGAGTGATTGAATTAAAATATACTGATTTCTGGTAAGCACTCAGAGAAACAAAATCCTGCAAGGTTGGATGGTGGGTCCAGGTGGGCTGAGCTGGGGGCGTGGCTGAGGGCAGTGACTGCTTTGTTGGGACATCACAAAGTTACAGAAGTCCTGACGGCTGGTTTTAAAGGCTCAGTTTCTGAATACAGGCTTAACACTATTACCAATTGCCAGTTGCAGGTCAACGCAGGCCAATGCCCAAACCAATCAAACAAGAGGTGTGTTGCTGTGTGGACTCCAGACTTAGAAGACTGTTAGAATTTGCTAAATAAAGTTGTGTGTGTGTTGTGTTGTGTTGTTTACCTGCTTATGTTGAAAAAGTAAATTTACAAAACCTATTCTGGCAACAGTACTTCTACTGATGGAAACAATTTCAATAATGCAATCTATGATGTCAAAGCAACCACCTCATCACTATGTTAAAACCTACATCGGTATGAATCGAGGAGAACTTGCCTCAGCTGTCAGATGTCCTTATTAAGGCTGTCTAATAAGCCCAGGTTACAAGATGGTTCTGAGAAGTAAACGATATCCGCACAGCGACCCACACATACAATAAGGCAGCAAGCCTTAGTGTGGATTTCATACTCAGGGCTGAGCATACTCTAAGCCTATTTTTGTTGTCCGGATCTCAGGCAACCCTGGACCCCATCCAGGATGGTTAAAGTAATAGCTAGCAGTAATGCTGCCCGGTCCTGTCGACTCCACTGGGACCTGCTGAGGCTGAGGGGCCGAGGTTTGACTACCATTTCTCTAAGATCTGAGCGTGAGGAGGAAGCATGGCATTTTTGTGATGCCCTTCACTTGCCTTTGCCGTCTTGCTCAACCAGAGGAGGAATGTGTTCTCCTTTTATAGACCCACCCCCCTAACACAAGATACAAAATACTCCACGATCCCAAAGTTCTCAGTTAAACTAGATACCCGGGTGCGACTAGTGACCGCTTCAACTCTGGAGCGAGGTTGCGGACACAAGCAGTCATGATAGAGCATTCTGTACACAAAGGAGGCCACACTTTGCCATTCTTACGCTAGTATCCTGTGAATTTATGGCCACTGGGGCCCCTGTGTTCCCCCTCTCCCGTGGAGATAAGGGGTGTTTTTCTTCTGAAAATCTACAGGGGGTTGGGTGTAGTTAAAGGACACACTCAGCTGCTAGATTAACTCATCAACGCCGCATTGCAGGGTGTCAACAGAAATGTTTCACACACAAGACCGACAAGGAATGAATACCATTTGGAGGTCACAAGTTGCAACCTCTCAGTCCTTCAGGCCTTTTAAATGTTAGTGTCTACCTTTCAAGAGCAAGGATGTAACCTCTAAACCTTTGAGAGGAAAAGAGATACGTGTTGGACATCACTGCCTCATGTCAGTTTCTACTGTAGATTATGACTTGGAGTATTCAAGCTCATGAGATTTATACCAAATAAATCATTGGGGAGAAATGTTTGTTGTCATTTTGTAGCTACAAATATAAGTTATATATTTAAACCTCTGATGTTATTCACATGACTGAATATTTAATAATAAATCAATGAAGACAGTCTCCATGCATCTAAACCTAAAAGGACAAAGCTACAAATAAACTTTCAATAATGCAATCACTGTAAAATCAGCATCTGGTGCACAGATTCAAATTAGTCTTTGCAGTGTACAATATCTGTCCCTTTCATGTTCATACTAAAAAAGAGATATTAACAGTGTGAAAATGGATCACACTTTCCATGTCTCTAAATACACAACACTATGACAAGCTCAATAAACAATCCTGAAATACACCTGCGGCACGTACAGTTTCTTGTTTCAGCACCAGAAACATGATTCAGAAGTCTTTTTGGTAGCCGCGCCCTCCCCCTTAACTTCATTTGAAGAGCATATTTTCGGGGAACCAAAAAACAACTGACAACCAGAGACATGGGATCATCTTCAAAAGAAAGACGCATGTCTGTGGCATTCTGTCTCTTAGCTGCTTGAGCAATGCCATTCCTTGTAGCCTGAGTCATCCAAACTCCCAGCGTTACGGCTTTCAGATTTAGATTACGGTGCAAGTTTCAAACAAAGTTTCAGATTTGTTGAGAAGCTCGGTTAAAGGACAGATTAAAACTGCAGGATCATAAAATGTGTCCCTCACTTGTTGACTCAGAGAGCGACTGGGAGCTGGCCAGGTTCCTCACCCTCCACAACCACAGTGGATTGTGAGGCCTTTGCACTTGGCGGGTAGCAAAGCTCTGATAGCTGTTCAGGGAGAGTCACTGTTTTCCCTCTAAAGCTGCAGTGTGCCGGCGTGGCACGGCTGCCATGTTGTCCCTGTTTGCTTTAGGTTTGAGGAAGATGAAGCCACGCTGCCTTTGTTAAGCTGTGACCCAGTGGGCGGCTGCTGCCCTATAGAACGTGTCAGATAATTCAAGTACCACAGAGAGGTGTTTTCATATTGGCTTGACACTTAAAGACTCTGAGACATGTAGTCAAGACTGTTGTGGTACAGGTCTAATGTATAGGAGTAAAAATAACATTAAACAATAGAAATAGAAAATTTGTGATAGGTGGAAATAAGTTAAATCTATGGTTCTGTGGGCCATGACTCACTGGTGGGTTTTCTCAAAGGGGCCAATAAGTCATTTGCAAAACAGTAAAATTTTGGTGAATTTAAAAAAAAAAATCAGAATCAGTCAGGTTTATTGCCATGCAGGTTTTCACATACGAGGAATTTTCTTTGGTGTTTTAGTGCATAACAATAAGATGTCAAGAAGAAAAAATTAAAGAAATAGAAAGAAAGACAAAGCAAAAGCAGGTACAAGTCAGATAGCTTAAATATAAATAGAATAGTTTTAGTAGTTTTAATAGTTTTTTGCAAAAACATGTTTACAATAAAAATGTGAAAAAATCTTTTTGAAAAAATATAAAAATAATACAAATATGTGCAATTATAATATAATGAATATAACTATTATTATATAAAACATAAAAGTTAAAAAAAATTCTCATATTAAGGCATATCACTGTGATAAGCCAATGACAGGAACTTTCACATCCATGGCAAAACTAGAGAATCAAAATGGATAGTTTGTCAAGTTTGTCAAAGAGTCAAGAGACACATGGATCTAAAAGTGATCTCTCCCCGTTCAACAAAAAAGAAAGATCTTCTTGTTAAGATAGTTATCACTACAATAAAAAGTGCTCTGATCAACGCCTTGATTGACCTCCATATTGTTATGGGATCGGATGTGGGCCGCCAACTTTTTTTTGTTGTTGAGATTTTCAAGTGCGCCATGAGCTGGAAAAGGTTGGTAACTAATACTAACTAATAATCAACTAATAGTGGACAAAATCGAAACATGTCCAAGGAGTCTAAAATGTACTCGGACTCGTGCATCATCCTCTACAGTGACACATCCATTTCTGACATCGGTTTAAACTCTTTCTTCGCTCAGTGGAACTGGAGCAGGAGGGGAATCGGCACAAACCTCAGATATTTCTATCATTCCTCTCTGTCGATGGGGAACAGCGTTGTCAGTGTTGGGTTCCGGGTGCCGTTTGGCATCAGCAGGGCGTGTGAGGTTAAGGGGCGAATGGCAGCGTTGGCCCTGTCAGCCCCCCTAGCTCACCGGGTCCCAGGGGCTGGCGCCAGGCTAGCCCCTGCTAGCAGCCATGACAAAAAATAACCTCGCTGCAGTTGTTGGGCAGGGGAGAGTGACGGGGAGAGCATGTCACACCGGGGGATCGGGTTTCAGCGGCTGTCATCAGAGAGCAGTCATTACTTCTGGGCTAATTATCTCAGGCCACGTGTAAACAAACAACCTGCCAGCGTGAAGACTACATTGTGTTCACAGCTCCAGGCTCTGGGTTTGTCCCCTTCACTTTGTTTGATGTTCGCAAAAGGGCTCGTGCCTCAAAGCCCAGTTCAGTGTAGGGGTCTAAGCAAAGACTGTTACAGTAAATTATGAGTAGAAAGCAGCTAAGCGTACTTTCTTCCTTTACTTCTGCCTCTTCTTGTACACAAAAGACTTCTGTGATTTTGAAAAATCCGGTGTTGACCAAACCGAGGCGGATATAAAAACAAAAGCCAGATGAATCTGAGGTTGATCCTTGCATGGTGAACATTGTGAAATACAGTTCGTTTGGCACTGAAACAAAGAAACTAATTTTACATAGTGTTTGTCAGCTGCAAATTTATGGTTTTGTGGACTATAAGTTGGTTGAAACAATTCTGAAATTATTTCCTTAAAAAACTCAGAAAGGGAAAATTGGGTAAAGTCTTTGTACTGCTTCATTAAACGTTCACTTTTTTTCCCCCTCTTCTAACCCAACATCATTATTATGCAAATGAATAACAAGACAAATGTTATTATTAGATTTGTCAGTGTCATTAAAGCTGTAATACTTCCAATGTGGATAATTCTTCAAAATATATACTGTGCGACATGTCAAAGTACTCCTGCTACTGTATGTTATATTCAGTGCTGGTCCCTTTAAGTGGAACAAAATGACCTCTGAGATCAAGGGGAGCTGGTGTTGGAAGAAAAATACATAGATAACTTATGTTTAACTGCCATTCGTCATGATTTTATTTCATAATCTGGACTCTGACAGGATCCATGAAGGCACCCTCTGACTGAAAACTCAATCTCAAGCTCAGCCCAGCTCCCCGTACTCACATTCCCCAGCCTTCATGCCACATTTACGGTGCAGGCTCATGTTTCTATCACACGCTTGCCATACCATACCTGTGTACTGCGCCCACAGCCGGAGACCAGTTGCACGTGACCAGTGGTAAAGTTGTCTTCAGGTCTTCAGGCTTGAGCTGCGTCTTTAAAGAGCAGCATAATGATTTAAGTGGAGGAATTAGGAGGATGGTTATTTGGAATGGTAATGGTGATTTAAGCTGCTTCTCTGTTCTTACATCAAATAATAAAGTAACAAACTCTTTTTTCTGTAATTGGAAGAGGAAAGAAGAAACCTCTTTGTGACCTCAACACTCTGATGACTCAATCACTCAATGATTCAATCACATTGTGTTACCAACACAAACCTTAGGGGTGAAATCAAACCTTTTACCCGTCGCACATCAAAAGTAAAACGATAAAATATTTGCCTTTTAAACCCACTATCCCCAGAGGCCGCACCAGTACCATTAACATCAATACAAACATGACCTTGCTAGTCTTTTCTTCACTGTACAACCTGTACACAATGCTCACTGCCCAGGCGAACTTCTATCTGTCAGTGTATAATGTCTGATCACGAAAAACAACTTTTTAAGACGCAATCCAGTGCTGAATAACAACAGGTAACAAGAAGATAAAATAAAAACCGTATTCAGTTGGTTGCAGTGGTCACTTAGCAGCAAGAGCCAGAAGCAAAATTAACATATTAGAAGACCTTCAGTTATTGGATCAAAGGTGTTTTATCATTAAACATGTGTATGCAACTTTATTAGCAGCATATTCAACCACTGTGAAAGCTCCCTTGCATCATGGACTCAAACAAGTTTAAAATAAAAGTAGTAAAATGAGCAGTGGGTGAGGCACAGTTCATGACTTAGCCTAGCCTACAGCTGATTGTCAGTGCTGCACAGGTTTGAGGTATTATTTAATAAAGCATGGCGTAATGGAGATGCAAAATGACATTAAGCCACTGCGTGCATGCTGTCACTTACAGTACGTCCTTCTGGGGGTTGTCAGGTCTAACTGTACATATTAATTGCCCTCTTGTACCCAAGCTTTATTTGTGGGTGTTCTGCATGACCAAAGACTTTGTGCTCAAATATTTATATATGCCCTCTAAACCAAATTACTCCATCCCTGAGACACAGCTAAAGACCTCATTTGCATGCTAGGGCCTTTTTGAAGGGCGTGAGTCAACAGCAAACATTACTGCACCACTCTGTCAAGCGAATGACTGACATTTCTAATGGAACATGAGCGGTTCGCTGAATATGGATTTAGCCGTGCCATTAGCCCGGGGTACTTTGATGACCACAAGAAATGTGATAGGTAATTAATTTTTGGGAACAAGTTCGCTCATCCCCACCAATCCCTATTAAGGGGCTGCCTGATCCCCCATTTGCTAATTGAATTAGCTGCATCAGGACGGATTCGAACTTGAGAAGTGTCACAAATCAGACTCTGTTTATCTACAATTATATCGGAGCGAGAGGCTTAGTTTTACGATATAATTATACCTCGCAAGACAGTGACCTTAGCCAACCTCATTTTGTAATGCAGAGCACTTTGGCAGGGTCCTTGATGTTTACTGGGCAGATTTCACTGAGCTTTTTCTGCTGTTTTTCCCCCTCGCCTGTGTCTGTCTCTACCCCCCCGTCTAATTGGAGCATGAAATCTGTGCACAACAAGAATACTGAGAGATGTTCGATTGAAATTCCTCGTTTCCTCCAGATGGCATTGTCAGTGTGAAGGCTTCAAATATCTATAAAAGGTTGTGGCTCCTCTCCTCTCTTTCTAAGAAAAAGAAGCAACTTGACATGTGACAACAATGACCAAACAAGGAACAAAAAGCAATAGGTCAGGGAAAAAAAAAAAAAAAAAAAAACCTTGAGTGGAAATGCAATCCATTTTGTTGTGGCCCTGAATGCGATTTGATCGACACTATCCACTTGCAGCGTCGGCCTCCCCGTGCCCTCGCCAGAGACATTTGCAACTGGTGTCAAGGCCCTATAAATCATCCTGTATCAAAGAGGCCATGTAACGCTTTCTACATTTCAACATATGTGGAATCAGAACACGTCTGTCATCGATGTGGGCCACTCTCAGAGAGAAAGGTTTTTTGGAGGCCTTTCCCACTGTAATGTGGACCATATGTGCTATTGATTTGGGAGATTTTACCTGCCACAGTGGGATACTCCTGAAATGGGGTGAGACAGACACTGTCATATCTCTTCAATAGTGAAGGATTAGGCCTGTAAACTAAAATAAACAAAGTGGATAACTACCGAGAGGCAGAGCAAAGTGAGGACTTAAATACTTAACTCAAAAATAAAAGTTATCATAAGTGTCTTCATTCCTTTTTTTCCTGATGCAAAGTGCACCATGAAGTTTTTGTTTTTTTTCTCCTTTTTTAAAATCTGAGTTTTGCCTTTAAATAGCCTCTAAACACACAGTGATCTGGTTCATTTGCATCAAATGAGACAAACTACCAACCACGCCAGCTGGTGCCAGGATGAGCCTATTCATCTTAATATTATAAATGGCTCTCACTGTCATCCGAGGTTTTAAGTTCCCAAAGCAACTGATCCTGGTCTTGTACTCGCCATATATCTCCCTTTGAAAGCCAACTCTTCCATCTCCTGCTGCTTTGTGTTTAAGGTTGGCCCTCTATCTTGGGTTTAACCTGCTCTCTCAATGACTGTAATAACTTTGAGAGAGGAGAAGAAGCTCTCTGTTTCTTGAATAATTTAGGAATCTCCATTTGTGGTCTCCGAGGTTGAGGATAAATGAGACTGTAAATCACATGATAAATGTTAAGGGATTTGGTCGCTGTGTTGTGACCAGGCTTGTTTCTAAATTTAGAGTTGCTTCTACAGAATTACTCCTCACTGCTGCTAAACTAACAGTAGAAAGAGCCAGAAGAGCTTAACTGCCCTGATGCCCATTTTTCTGCTTCGATAAACTTGATTTCATATTGGATAATGTTGGATGCTCTTTTTATGTTTGTTTTACTGGAGATAATTTCATCTTATCAAGAGAAGCATGGCTGAGAGAGTATCATCAAGACTAACAATGAAGTTATATTAATTAAACTCGTGCTAATAGTGAAGGCTAAAGACAATACCTAGATAATACTTGTATCATGTTCGACCCAGGTTAGGCAGGTTGAGTTTGAGTCAGAGTGCCGGAGCAGCGAGGACGAGATATAAGGTGGAAATTTAGCAGCAAGGGATTTGTAGGTAAAAAAAATAAAAATAAACCACTTGTTGGATTCAGGGGCAAGTGCTCAAGGGGGCTGAGTGGGGGCAGCAGCATGTCAGTATATGACAACCCCGTATCTGTTGCTGTACAACAGGTCAAGCTTCAGTTGCAGAAAATACAAGATTTTCAGCATCAAAATCTAGAAAACCCTCGTTGTACATTTCTTTTCGATGATGGATGATGTCGATATTTATTCAGTGACCTGCTCAATATTAAATCCAGTTTGATTTGATTTTTTTTGTTTGCATTTTCATTATTCAATTGTCAATATCAACTGTTTTTACCACGAGTACCAGAATTACAACTAATACCTATTTAATTAACTACTAGATAGATAGATAGATAGGTAGATAGATAGATAGATAGATAGATCATTGAAGACTTTCTGAATCATTCTCTTGAACCTGGAACTCAACAAACTTTTTAGACTCACCAAACCTTCATACTGAAGTATGGCCTGAACTCTCTTTCTTTCCCCCTTTCCTCAAGGACAGTTATTTCTACTATCACTGCTGCTGCTGCTACTAATAAAAGTAATAATGCAAAAAAGCTTGTGCATTTTTTGTTTTCTGATAAATCATGCCACTGTTGACTTCTCCTTAATGAGTAATGACAGAAACACTAAGGCTGTTGTGTGTGGCCAAACAACTATAAAACACGTCTCGCCGAACAAGTGCCCACGATTAACCAGTTGTTTGTAACGGTACCTACTGGGAGGGAGGGATCATCCTCACCATTAGCAAATACTCACCACACTCTGCATGCCGACTACAAAGCTCCACTATTCTGGGAAGCCTTACCCTCCAGAGCACCCTCTTTCCCTTCTCAAACTGAGGCTGAATTAACATTCCCGTGCTGTGTCACAGAGAGGAACGTGTAATCAGGTCATAAAACGGGTGTGTGCTCATGATACGGCATTAACACGTTCAGATTAACCGTGGTGCCCGTTTGAAAGTCATTTTAAAACAGGAACAACTCCCGGATTCACAATAACAAAGCTACTCAGAGTCGCTTCATAAAGATAAGACATGGATTTCTCCTGCTGCCATAATTCACATATTACACCTCCAGGTTCGGTTTTTGTGACTGTCACATGATCCATGTTACAAAGCTGATGTGTGCCAGACATTGAAGTCTGAAAGCTGTGCAGTAACTCAGAGATAAATCCAACAAATGACTTCTGCTCCACTCAATATGGTTGTGATCAAACGCACAGAGCTCTACAGGAGAAGCCGCCGCCGCCGCTTTCTTTGGTTTCCTGGTAAAGAAATCTCCGGCAGCCACAGCGGTCCGATATCAAGAAGTGGAAAAAGAGGTATTTTGAAACGATCTATGTCATCCTTACAGCTGCTGCGTTGTCTTGAATTACCTTGATGCAGCGTTTCCAAAGAACAGATTGGATTTCCTTCGCCATCATTTTCATCCAGATTTTTCCACAAATGCAGGCAAAAGATTTATTTACAATTTGTCTTCCTGATAGCGCATTTCTCTCCTATAGAGTTCAGGAGACAGATTACGATACGTAGTGCGAAAGCGGTGGTAGTTTGGAGGGGTTAGTTTTGAAATAGGTATTAATTTCACATATGGGCATTGGTACAGGGCCTGGCATGGTTTATGGACAAGTGTTGGAGTTTTTCTTTCTGAAAGGATCACTTCAAAGGACTTGGCAAGAGACGAGGTTGAACTTCTGGCTGAAGGTGAGAGCTGCAGATATTTATTGCTGAGGTCGTAATAAAAACGTTGACACTGAGAAGCTTTGTCGTTCGAATCGGGGTAGGATTTTGTAAATCACCACCAAGAGCTTCCAACTGATTGATATTGGATTTACAGTAACGTTGAAACATTTTTAAAACTGGGATTTTAGTTTGGCCATTATGTTTATCTCTGAATTTAAAAATAAAAAACTCAAATCCATCTCATATAATGCTCATTATATGTACAAATTAGATCACACAGTGGCTGACGGTAAACATCTGCGTCCCCTGCTAATCTTATTACATTATTATTTACAACCAAGTGCATGATATGGTTGTGTGGCTGAAACCAGGCAAGTATCATCATAGCTGTTGCCCTATTTTGTGTCAGTTAAGTAAGTGGAGCCTGTGTCTTCATGGCATGGTGCAAATTCCTGAGATTAATGTAAATGATAAGGAATCTGCAACTCTCCGGATTCTGAGATCCTCGGGATTAAAGGTTCAAGTTCCAGTCGACGCTGGAAAAGGATGACTCACTGTCCGGCACTGGACGGCTATCGGGTGTCTCGTCTCCTCCCAGTTCAGAAAGTGAGGAAGAGTAAAACTCTCACAGCGAGGGCCAAAGCCCGACGGGAAATAGCAGCTTTCCACTGGGGCTCAAGGAGCAGTGTCTGTGAGGAAATGTGCAGCAGAGAGAAAAGAGAGAAAATGTGAAGGCATATCTGTGATGAAGATGTTTTCTGAATTGTCTGACATAAAAAGAAATTACTGACAGGAATAAACATAAACAAACAGATGACACAAAATCCATAAAGCTTGAAAAACACACACAGCTCAGAAAAGAGAGAAGGACAGAAAAAAGTAAGATGAAAACAGAAGGAAAAACAACTGAAAGGAAAAAGAAAATGGCAGACTGGAGTCACAGATAAAGCCAGTGTGATGACCTCCATCCTCTTCAAGGTTACTGTCCATTTCATTAAAAGACTCTTTCATTGATCCCTGTCCTTGGTCTGAGTCTCCCCTTCGGCCGTGTCTCCATTAACAAAGTTAACTCTCTTATACCGCGACCTCCTCCTACTCCTCGTGACCCGGGCAGACAGCTGTGCTTACCTTAGCATAAAATGCCACAATAGGTCATCATTATCAAATTAATCAAAGCTGTCACAACACGGCACAGCGCTGCGGTCAAGCCTGTGCTGTGCTTCGAAAAACCCACTTAGATCACGTAACACTTGAACGTGCAGCAAAGGAGGCGTGCAGACGAACCTCACAGGCACACACACACACGCTCAGAAATGCACACACACACACACATTTGCTCATGAAAGCACATGAAAAGCTGTGTTTAAGAAGCAGAACACACTCTGTTATGGTAGCAAACATTAAAGGTGTGTTAAGGAATTTCTGAGTTGCATGGCATCTGCTCGCTCAGTGGTGACAACATTAAGTAATGATTTATCCTCTGTAGCTAAACTGTGCTTAATGTCAACATTGTTTTTTTAAGCAGCTGAAAACATACGACTGTGATGTAGGTGCCAGTATTTATCCACAGGGGCTTGAGAGCAGTATTGATCAGTATCAGTGATTCCATTTTTTAGGTTTAAATACTCAATCACTAAAGTCCCATTCCAACCGTAGCAACACAAACCAAGAAAATAACAATAGTTCTATATATTTCACAGGAGATTTATGACAAATAAAAATCTCTGAACATTCTTTAACATTAGTGTTCAGGTTATAGAAAGTGAAAAGAAAAAATGTGGACATAATGTAAATTAAAAAAAAATACCAAAGAACTGAACAGACAAATGCTGATTATGCAACCGATGTCCACTTAATTAATCAAACACTTAGAAATGGTTTAACTGGCACACTTAGGTTTCATATTTTATTTTTCAAAAATCTGATTGCAACAATCTTTTTTACATCTTTGCATTTTTTTTTAATTATCTTTTTAATTTATTATTCTACAAATTAAAAAAAATGATTTTTTTTATGTTTAATCAGATATTAAATACAAAATAATTAGCCTTAATTTTTTATTTTGATGAGGAGAAACTCTAAAAACAAAAATGTAAAAAAAGAATACTTGTTTGCATTACTTGAAGCATTACAGCATTTACTATTATTTTTCTACAAGTTGGGACAATGGATGTACAACCCTAGCTGTAGAGCATCATTCAGCCACTGTCAAACCCCTGATGTTGCTCACATTAGTGTGCTGACTCGAGGACTTTTTCAACGAGTACAAAATGTGCTCATGTGCTAAACCTGAGTATAGCACTATTACTCGCAGCCCTCTGTTTTAGTGTCAAACTACTTCCTGCTCCATGTGTTAATCCCTCCAGTGAGTGGAGACATATTCCTCTCACTTCTCATGCAGATGTTCACTGTGTTCAGTTCGCTCATTTTGTGAGAAAAGGCTGAGATAACAAGAAGATAATTTCCACCTGCTGTTTACCAACTGAAGCTAAAGCGTTGCAATACGAACACAACCACCTCAGCATATGTGTGTGTGTGTGTGTGTGTGTGTGTGTGTGTGTGTGTGTGTGTGTGTGTGGAGGGGGGGAGCAGGGCAACGAGGGAGACGTGCAACACCAAATTGCCAGATTGATTAACTTGTCTGTCAGGCTCTTCACTGTGACAATAAACTCTGTACCTCAGGGAGCTTATTGAGAGATGACATGTCTGAGACCCCCAGGCGCACACACACACACACACACACACATATGCTGACACATACACCAGCTCACGCTCCCTCTCTTCCAGCCCTCATCTAACCTCTCCCATTATAAAACACCTTTCCAAGTGAGTCCCTGCCTGTCCTGAAGGCTGCAACCACACCTCTTTTCTCTGTCTCTCTCACACTCACACACACAGACACACACAGTAATCCCTGGGGGTCTTCTGGTCTCTGCTATCCACACTAGGCTCGGTTTATAAACTGATTCACTTCATAATTGAAAAGGAAACTCTGGGGCGTGTTTGGCCAGTTAATCCATTTAAGATCATTATGTGCATTGTCAATCGGCTTGACCCAGCTGCAGAGGGGAGGGCGAGACAATGAGGGGCTCGGTCTAAACTCTCTCCCCCTCCTCTGTGGGGGTCAGGGGGGGTTAATGAATGATTATTTCTCACTTTGTAACACAACAGGATGCCGATTTAAAGGGCAAACCCCCCCCTCCACCACCACAACCCCACCCTTTACTCTTAGCATCCTCAGTGGTACGAGACAGTGTGAAAGACACAGACTCCAAATCAAACGCACATCGATGATGCTGTTATATGAAGATTTATGATTTTTATCCTCCACCTGGGAATGGGACGTTTGTCATGGAAATGTATTAATAGAATAAATAAAGCAGAGTCTTCATATTGCCTGAAGATCTAATCACCTTGTGTTGTTGTTCTTGTTGTAGATGCATTATTGAAGTCTGCTTGAACAGTTCTTTAAAGAGGGCAGTTAATGATCCCATCACGAAAACATGCGAGTCTGCATTCAAGTGTGTAACTTTTTAAACGTTCTTGTATTCGTAAAAAATTGGTCATGGAACGGCAGCAATTTACAACCCAAATAGTATCATCCCATGTCTGTGCAATACAAACATAAGACAAAACAATACATTACAACTGCACTATAATATCTCAAACATCATGACTTCACTACACATGAGATCTAATTAAACACTAGGTGTTGTTAGTGAATTACATGCTTTTCATAATGTATGTTAATTAATATTTTTGCATAATTTCACTCTGGCTTTCTTCCTGTTTTCCACCTCTACCATCACTGTAAAATGCAACGTATACTCTGCAGTGTCCCCTTGCTTAACATATAACATGTTTCTCCACACATTAAAATGACCTATTTATCAACAGTGGATATCAATCACATCATCGTCACATGTTCATGAAAGGGTTACAGTAAAGATGTAATCATGATCAAATGAACTTTACCAACATCATCAATGTTTAAACACCATGTTTTGGGCTCAAATCCACCCTGGTCTTTGTTCACACAAAGTTTACTGGCAATGCAAAAATGGCAATTGTCCTGAGACTTCGCTTTTTTAAATCAAATAATTCTTTGTAATTGAGCCATGACAACTTATAATAGGCAATGAAAGACATCACAGAAAACAGAAGTGGAGCCATTTGTGCCAGTGGGCTCAGTGACAGAAAATAATGACAGGAGAGAAATCGACCTCGGGGCTATTGTTTTTTTTCGGAGCTCCTGTTTGAAGTTGGAGGGCTCTTCCTGCCCAGAGTCCTGAATGAACCATTTGTTTATGTTCTCCTGGTCTGTAAATCACTTAACGCATCAAAGAGCTCCATTCTGCCCCCATACAACAATAGGAGGTTATGCCAATGTGCAAACATGACAAGGATACAGAGCGAGAAAATGTTTTCCTTTCCTGAGGTGATGACAATTGTTCCAAGATTTATGCAATGCTGACATTAGTAGAGAGAGTCTGGAAATCATAAAAGGTAATTTGCAGCACTTTTTTGACTAAAATGTGGAAGGGAAAATCTGAAATTAATATTGTTTTTTTTATGGGTATTTCACTAATGTCTGCTGTCTGTGGAGAAACTTTTCTCATGTGTTGGATTGAAACAGGTCAATTCATCATCTTGTGACTTAAAGTTCCCTCTCTCTACTGATTCTTCTCATGCAAGCAGCAAGTCTTTCTTCTCTATTTCACGTGCGTGATTGTTGTTAAGATTTCATGTCAATAAGAACGAAAGCCATAAATGCTATTAAGTGATTTACATTTCACTTCTGGGCCAATAAAATAAAAGTTATCAGTTTTATTATTGCCATGGCTGTTGCAGGATGGAGCATAGAATTTATTTGGCCTTGTAGTCTTTCAGAAGGAAGCAAGTGGCTCGTAGTCTCCCACTGAAAACAGACAGCGCTGAGTCATTCTGTCGGAAAAGCAACCAATTAGTTTTCACCTATTTCTCAGCTCTCGACACGTCACGCAAACCAAACACATCGCTGACGTCAAGGAGGGATTTTCTCGCCTCCTGTGAATATTCTTTCACAGTGGCCGAGTCCCTGGTGTCTTGTAGGTCCAAAAGCCATGCGAACAGGAAACCACAAGAGTAGACTACCAACTACTGCCCCCCTCCTCTTTACTCCAAAAGCCCTGGAAGACTGTAGCGTGGTGAGACCCAAGGCCAACAATGTGCCCACGGCCCATGTTCACATCCTCTCTGGAAGCGCTGCCTTTCCCCAGTCCCTTGCAATATCTCGGGGCGGAAAAGGTCTCAGTTATACGAGGGCCAGCAGACCATTGTGTGGCTGTGATTCATGTGAAGCTGTATGAACAGTTAAATAGTTATGGCTGCAGCCAGCGCCAAGTTATTCCCCGTAGGTTCAGCTGAATGAACAGTAGTTGATATTTGGCTTCATTGTGGGGATGGATACGAGTCAAGTATAGACTCTGAGAAGGAAAAAGGTGCAACACATTGGAGAACACTGTGAATACAAAACAAATTTACAAAAAACACCATCAGTATCTTTAAAATGCATCACATCTAGTCAATATTAACTGTTGTTACTTCCTCCACTCATGATATTTAAGCACAAAACCACACTAATTAATTATTAATTGTGGACATAAACCTCTTGTTCTTGAGTAATTACACGCACAAATTCAACAATATTGGAAAGTGCAAACTGTACTGTAGCATACTAATGTAAGGATGAAGCTCTAATGAGTCTTGAAATGCTGCTATTGATTGATGATTAATCTGAAATCAATGATTAGCCTCCAATTACCTTAAAAATAATCATTATCTTGTATTCAAAAGCAAAGAAGTCAATAAATAAAAGGCTAAATCTGTTAAAAACACATCTTGCTTTTATCTAAACAATGCACAAACACAATAATATTCATAAGACGAACTGTTTATACCCAGCTACAGCCACTTTGGTCATTAAACACAACGCAGTAATAAAATTTTAGCTTGTGCCATGTTACAACTCCTACAATCTCGAATTGAAAAATAACACCAGTCAATAGTCAGACTGAGAATTCCAGCACTGAAGCTAATTTCACATCCAACACTTGACAGTTTAATCATCCTTTTAGTTACAACCTCCTACTACATTTACATAGATCATAAAACGCATGAGGAGATTAGATAATTCCTCACAGAGCCTCCTCCATATTAATAGCAACATTCACAATGTTATGGCACTTGCATTAATTTGTGTGGGCAATGACATTAGCCTCGATTGCCTTGCATTTCAGCCCAATTCACTTGGGCGGTAGACCGGATCGGCAGCCCCCCCTCACCCGCTCTCACCCCCTCCCCTCGCCAACTAATGAAAAAGACATCAGCAGGCGTTGAGAAGGTCGCCTGTCCCGTTTGCCGTGACCTCGCCGTGTCTCCGTTCTCTCCCTGTGACAGGTTTTGATACGTCAGGGGTGGCTAGTTTCCCGGCCAGGCGGTGAGGATGGGCAGGACAGACCTTTCTTACACCGCCGCTTCACTCGCAGCCCGAGGCGACAGCCATCCTTTCCTCCACCTACCCCTCCCTACGTTCTCCTCATCCTCCCTCCTCTCTCCCTCTACACCCCCAACCCTACACAACAACAGAAACACTAACCTTTAACTGTGAAATACTTAGAAAGGATACATTTTTTAAATATGGTCTAAGATCTGTCATAAGACAACGACATACAGAATAAAATGGGATAATCACTAAAAGCCCAGAGATCAGGTAAATAAAGACCTCAGAAGCCTGAACAGAATTGGCAGATATTTTCTCTAGACTGTGCGCAAACTATGAAAAGCAGATTTTGTTTTGTGATAGTTAATATAAACCGTGAGTTATGTGAGAGTAACAAGGATTATTGGACAAACCAATGTCACCTGTATGTTAAATGAAAACCATGGTTAAGAGAAATTTTAACACTTGATTGATCTTTTAATACGTAGTTGTCCACATTTATTTCCCCAGAGGAGCCAATAATCTGAGTTTAGACAGCGAGCTGTAGTCATCTTCTGACTAACCTCAAAACTTTCTCACCTCAACTTTTCTTATTTTCTCTGTACGTTCATGAAGTGGACTCATGAGGTGTCTAGAATCCTATTAACTTTCGTAAATTTATTGCTAAAGTTGATAAATTTGAATTTGCTTGGACGTGTCTTTGGCTTAAATTGCACAGGTTCAAATTTGCATTGTTTGCTTAAATGAAGTTGGGTTACTAAATCTAACATTTGCTTCATGTAACTGTAACAGCTGTCTTTATCTGACACCTCAGGACAATGTTGGAGATCTTCCGTGTGAGACGCGTTCTCACCTACTGGTTTGGTTTAGAGGACGGGTGGCATCTGGGTAGAGCGTGCAAGAGAAATGGTAGAAATGTTGTCAACCAGCCCACATGGTCGCTGGACAATGACCTGCTCCAACAAACGTTACATGGACTTTAGGGAGCTGGAAGGGTAAAGTCCGTTTAACAACAACTGATAGGGACATTTGCGTTTTCTCACACGGCTCCTCCGGGTGATGTCCAGAAAGGTTCAGGGACGCAGTGGATGTGTGAAATAATTAGCTTAAGACCTTCCTGACCGAGGAGCTCTGCAGATACAGCCCAGCTTGAAAAATATTGAAAGTAGTGAGATGTCGCTCAGAGCTAGACTTGTCACTGTCACATCCAGAGTTGAAGGCCACCACCTTGCTCTCCAAAGCAAGGTGACGAAGGCTCCACAGGCCCTCACCAGGTGTTCCTGTGTCCCATTAATGAAACACAAAGGGCAGTCGGTTGAGACGAAAGGAGCCAAATTGAATCGGGGGCCTCTGCTTTTGTGTGCTGCATTAACAACTCAATTAAATGCCAGCAAGCATCTGCTGCTATGCCAGTCTGGCATGAATACCTTGCCGACTCTATAGTTCTCTCGTTCTTCACACTAAGAGGGGGCGAGACACAATGACACACAGAGAGAGAGAGAGAGAGACAGAGAGAAAAGAAGAGGAGGAGGATAATGTGCAGCTTCTCTAATCCTTCTCTCTGACATACTTATTAATCCTTAAGGTGAGATGTGCTGAAGGAATGCAAAAATTCAGAGAGATAGCAACAGAGATACATACTTTTACTGTATGTACACACATACTGCACACATCTGCATTGAATTGTCAAGATATGGGATTTGTGATATTGGCCTATATAAATAAAAATGACATTAGACAACAGAATAAAACAGAATTTAAAATTGTAGTTAAATTTATTCATTAAATATGATTGTGTAAATATAGCAGAATGGCAGAAAAGTTATTAATAAGTAAAATATTTTATAAACTTTGCAAGTACCTAAAAAATTAATAATACAATGAAAATAATATATATATTAAAAGGTTACAATGAAGCACCGGGGTCAATTTCACACCAATTTAGCTCACTGGGTTCATAAATCCTGTAATCTGTTGTCACAAACCATCTTTCACATCCTCCTACAGCAACATTATATAGGTATTAAAGCTGTGTGTGTAACATTGCTGGAGGTTGTGGTGAGACAGAGAGAGGGGAACACAGGGGAGTAAAGGGAGGAGAGAGGAGAGAGAGCGGGAGGAAGGAGAGACTGCTCATCCCAGACAGGGAGTTCATCCATCATTGGAATCAGTGTGTGCTGTAATTACTGTGTCAAATAGATGGGATGATGCCTGGGAGGAAAGAGAGAGTGAGAGTGTGAGTGTGTGTGTGTGTGTGTGTGTGTGTGTGTGTGTGTGTGTGTGTGTGAGAGAGACTGTGCATGCATGGTGTGTTGTATGTGCGTATATAGGTCTGATTGCACTGGTATGTCTGCATGTGTTTGAGAGCTTTGCACAAGCTAACATCTTGGTTGTGGTGATGTGATGGTTTGTGGTGTGTAGAGAGGGGTGGGGGGGGGGTATAGAGATCTCCCATGGACACCTTATCTTCATAATCATCCCCCACACACACACTCACACTCACACACACCAAACCGCTCCCTCCTCCACTGTCATCTGTCATCCATAGCCGGCGCTGTCAACTGGCGCTGTCATGCATTGCCAACATCGGGCCGTCAGGAGAGGAAGCCTTAACTCTTTCAGCGGCGGAGCCCTTTGAGGCTTCGGGAGGATGCAGCTATTTAAGGAATGTGTGGCTTAAAGGATGGATAAAGCAACTGAAACATGGGAAGCGTTGATAATGTGAAGTATTGGCATTGCTCACGGTTTTTGCTATGGTTGTTTTTTTTTGGGTGAATGTGCTCCACTGCAGGAACTTTGTCACAATAGAGAGAATAATACAGTTTGATCAATGTCGGTGTTTGAAAAACTGATAAAGAAACTGATATTTTATTGTGAAAAAATTTGATACACGCTTCTGGGTATGCAAAAATTTTGAATGCAAACAAATGTGCTACACTAAAGACAGTTTTTATGTTGGTTAGCATTACATTTAGTCAGCTGTGAGTGTGTTTAGCCAGCAAGCTAGCAGATTAGTTGAAACAGTTAGGAACTAAAAGTAACAGAAAATGGTTTAAATGAATCATGATGTCAGTTAAGGGGCTGGGGGTACGTCAAACAAAAACGTTGGGAACCACTGCACAGTAGCAATCTAAGGAAAAGCTATTAAAAGCTATATGTGCTCATTTTTGGTTGAATTTGTTTGTCTTTCATGTATTCCTCCACTGAGTGCAGTTTGTGTGATTAAAAACTAAAGACACTGCATCAGTTTTGTTTTCAACCTCAATTTCACTTTTAAAAAAATCAGCCCAAAAGAACCCTGACCAGCTAATGACGACTGCTCCTTTCTCCAAACCATGCACACTGGTAATCGGGGTGGGGGTGGTTGGATGAGAGTGTGAGTGGGTTGGATGTGCATCTTCCTTGTGTTTGTGTCCTGTTCTCTCGCTTGAGAAGTTATCTGAAAAATGGGGAGCGTGTCCGCGAGCCATATGGCTCGGCAAGAGCGGCGACTAGGGGAGCAGCGGAGCACGTAAAGAGGTGGAAATGGCGTTAGCCGCTTGGCTGCTCATTGTTGGCAATCAAAGTACTGGTGAACCGGTGAAAAGATGAAAGCGGCAGAGAGGTTCATGAGTCTGGTCACTCTATTTGGAGACATGACAGATCTGCCCTGATGGTGGAACCGTTTGATCTGTTGAGCGTGTAGACTTTTCAATGGATTTCCAATAAGGGAAGTCAGTTAACCAGGAGAAGAATATCCATCTTAACAAGTCATTTTACAGTAGTAGTGTCTGTTTCTGTTGAGACAAATGATAATATTTGTCAGTAGCGCAAAATAATTGCCCTTTTTTAAAATATATTTTGAATAAAAAAAGACTAAATAGCTTGAAATCAAGCATCAGGAGCCAGAAATAGTGATATTAATCAAATATAGAAGGAAATAAGCTTAAATATTTAGATTTGTATCAAGGAATAAAGGGAAATTAGTAAATCAACACATCATCTTGTTACAGCTTCTCAAAAATAATAATAAACAAAAAACGTTATACTTCGACTGGACTTGAATGTGAGTGATTGGGTTTACTCACCCTGAATACAAAACACACACACACACTGCACATGTTCATTAAATTATTAATTCACTTAAACCTGACTATAATTATATAATGGCTTAACCAAAAACAGCAGGTCAGTACACCTCAACACACAAGGAAATCTCAAGACAGGTCAACAAGCATGCTCCACCAACCAATAGCAGATGCCACACACTGCTGCCATGTCCTTGAGCAAGGCATCGCTCCACCAGAATGGAGTACACTCTTGTGCCGCCAGTGAGAAAGATTATAATTAATGATACAGCGCAGTGTGACTTCAGTTCCTCGCTTGTCTCTAATTTGTGAAAACAGCTCCGAGCGCTGCAGAACGCTATGAGCTCATGATGTCGGCATAATGAACTGACAGCCCTCAGCTCGACAGTTGAGCCTTCGACATCACCATTGTCTCAATGCAACCTTCCCCCTTTTTCCCTTTTAATGGCAGCGCTGCTACTCTCAGGGGCTATTAGGGAAATGTAACATTTGGTGCCATATGCTTGCAGGTTGTTTGGGAATAGCGATGTGGCTGTATTATGACATGCTGTAGCTTACATTTTGCCAGTTAATTACCATCATGACATCAAAACTGGAAGGAAACTGCAGATGCCGTGTGGGTAAAAAGCTCTCAGGGAGGGAGGGAGGGTGAGGAGAGGAGGCTTCAGGGTAAGATCATTAAAAAATAGTCTTCATTATCAATGGTGCTCAAAGAGTTGCTAATATTCCCACTTGCTAAAGTTGCTGAATATCATATTCAATGTAGTCAACTTGATAAATTAAACTAAAGTCAAATGGTGTGCAAGCTCGTTAGCAACAAATGTCTCAGTGATATTAAAGGCAGTTAATTGTTTGAAAAAAGTTATATTTCATGTAATTGAATATATATGTAACTGGCTCCATTAACAGTGCCTAGATTTGTTTGCTTACACTCAATTTTAATGTTAACTGCACTGAACACTTCAATGGTGTATATAGAGTGCATGGCCATCAACTGTGAGAAAGATTTAACACTCTTCAGATGTGTGATTTTACTTGTACTGCACCTTTAACCTCTCAGTTACTTTAACCAAGACACCACACAAACCAAACTTAATCACACTACAGTGTTTTAAGTTCTCAAATAAATGATTTATTAAACCAAAATGTGGCCTATATAAAAATAAAAATATTTGACCCAAGACTTAAAACATAGACCCATATATCTCCTAATAATGGATTTCACAAAATAACCTAAACTTACATCTATATCCTTTAAACAATTTTAACTCTTTGTCTTTTTAACCAATTATGCAACTCAACAATTAAATGACATACATTACATACCCTTTAAGGTTTTTTAACGCTGTACCTTTTTAGCACAAAAGTATCTCTATCAAACTCACAGACATTAGGAAAAATATGCAAAACACACATTATAATGGTGGGCTCACCTCTAATCAAAATAAACAAAAAAGCTGGCAAAGTCTTTTAAGTGTGATAATTTAACCCCCTGGTGCAGGATTCTTATTAGCTAGTGTGCATTGGGCCACAAAGCAATGACGGCCACTAGATGTGACCGCACTTTAACCGGGGTTACTCACCCCTCAAGAAGTTCAGGTTACCGCAGTCCTTCTGCAAGAATGGCGGCTCTTCTCACCAGTCCTTCACCGTGGATAGTTACCGTCTCTCGCCACTCGACGCCAGAGGTGCGAACTGAGGATATCCACAGGGTGCTGGCTGAAAGGTGTTAGCACCCAAACTGCTGAAGTTCAAAGTCCTTTCAGCACCAACTCTGCGCTAGTGTGCTGTTTCACTCCACAGAGAACTGACAACGTCCCGAGGCTAACTGGTTAGCTTACCGGTAGCTCGCGACTAGCTCCGCAATAGCTGGCCGTTAGCTTAGCTGGAAACTCACACTTACTTCGTCGTTCAAACTCAAACTTTAACTCAGAATAGTATGTAGACTTATTCCACTGAGCTGGATAGCTTTCTGGCCACACTTACAAAGGCACTTTAACGGAATGAAAGTCCATAAACAAGCGTCGTCACTTTCTCCTTCCTCTCACCGCTACAGATACGAACTAGGTTTTGACAACTTGAGCACGTCATCTATTCTACACTACAAACAAACGTTTTATGCTACATTCAATGTCATCTATCACTGTCGGAAATTTCCATTACCTCCCCTAAAAAGGTTAAAGGTGTTTTGAATACCAGAAATACCCATTTAATAACCATAAATATTAAAAAATACAAAAAATATCTTAGGGTTGGTTAATAGAACATATTACAGCAATTGCTAAGAGAACTGATTTAAAAGGTTACATCATGTTTAATTTGTTAGCTTTCAGATAAAGCTCCAGTAAAAGTTTTGTAGCATGACATTTTCCTGCAGTGTTGTTATGCCCTTATCAATGGCACACAACAATGCTTTCATTGCAGGTCATTCTCATAGTTAGTCACTCGACTGGCCTCTCTCTTTTGGTAATGGTGGTCAAATTACATATTTTTCTTCCTTTTTAATCATTTCTAACTGGACAAATGTAATGGACCAGCCCAGAAATGACGTGCATATTGGACAGTTCTCCACCACAGGATTTACGTCCATCAACGTTCATTGCCAGTGCAGCAAGTAGTACCTACATGTAGGCTATATATAGTCAGGTGTTCGATAAAATAACATTAGAGCTATGGTTGTTGTAAATGTAGCTTAGTACATGTCTGCACACAGGGACATGTGTGTACATATGTGTGTGTGTGCAAGTGTGTGTCTGCATTTAATATCCCCCTGCAATGAAGAAAGCCAACCATAGTCCAGAAAGCCCAGGGGCTATTTATAGTGGGCAGCAGGCTGAGTGGCAGACTTCTCTTAATCAGCATGCTACTACGAGAGGTAATTTAAAGACGCCTCGCTGCTGACAAGAATTAAATTGTGTTTTGATTTTCTCATTAGCCTAATCTCAAGTGAGCCTCGTTATTGTGTAATTTTCCTGCCTTGACACGACATCTTGTTTTGGGCGATGACAGCCGTATGCCGCTGTTTTGGGGACAGGGGCAAGGGTGGCGGCGGTGGGGGTTATTCCGTGGTGACAGCTCGAAGTTATTTGGTTGGCTGTTCCTTCTAGCGCACCTCCCACCCCTCCCACCCCCAAACCCTCACACACTCGTAAACGCAAATATACACAAGCTGCCACCACTTCCAACCACGACTGATGGGAGGATAGTTGACGTTAGATAGCTGCAGGGAGTGTTGAGGAGGGCCATGTGTGTGTGTGTATGTGTGTTCAGTTAGCGAACAGTGTGCAAATTAATCTTTCAATGTCACTTTGTGGTTGAAGGTTCATCATTTTAGCAGCCAAGACAATTCTGCAGCAATCTGTGATCTGTTTCATGAGATTCATTAGTGCTAATTATTATTCATAATGGTTAAAGGCAGTTTTCTTGGAGTTTACTGTGTGTTCTGGGGTTACAGTGCACTGTAATCTGTGAAATTAAAGTTGAGATTTTCATTATTTTAGCCACTGAAGTGAAGACTACACTATCCCTGGTTGGGTCTGATGTTTGTGTGATGTCACGTTATCTCTTGTTCTGTACATTTCACTGCTTTCCATCCCTTATTTTTCCACTTCCATTTTTCCCATTGTAAAACTCTTTGTCAGAAAGGTTCATAACTCAATTTATTAATAATCTTCTTCCTTATTTTTTCATTTCAAGTCACTGAAGGTGTCAGATAACTTCCAATGTTATATAAAGTTCTCTTTGTTTCTGTAAAATCTGTCATGGAATTTCTGTTTTAAGTAAATGGCCAAACTGGGTATTTATAGCCTTTGTTGGCATTTCTGAATTTCTGTGTAATAAAGTATGAAAAAGCTCAGCGCAGCCTGACACTCCGTGGACACACTGGGATTAAAACACTGACAACAGTCTGTGTTTTCTAACCCCGCTGGCTGTTTTTCATACAGTCTTGGCAGAATTTTGGCAGCGGGGATAAATCACATCCTTTAGTATCCCGGATTCTTTTTCTTGCTGCAGGTTTCTCGTCGCCAGTCTTTAGCAAGCCAAATGTGAAAGCTGTGACCCCGCCGCTGCTCCCTACACCTGTTGTGGTGAATCTCGCCGCGAGTCAAAGTATTAGGCAAAGACAGGACACAAAGACAACACTGACGGAAAGACAGTGGGTTTTAAATGCTTGGGAAATGAAGCAGTGATGCTTGGATTGCATCAGCATTAACTCAAAAAACTGCAGCATTTAAATAAAAGGTAAAAAGAATAAAAAGAATCACTTATGGATTATTCCACTTTTTGGCCACTGTACTGACGGTTCAAGCAATATTTAATAATCTTCATTTATCCTATACTCCTGTTGTTGCTTCGATTACGGTACAAAATAAGATCAAGTCAATGAAAACTGCAAACTGAGGATTGAGCCATTAATGTCGTTTACATCCACAGTTGTATTTTCAGATTCAGTTTTCAGCGTCTGATGAAGAAGCTGTCAAAAGAAAACAGTAAAATATCCCCACTTTGTTTTTCACACTTTCATACATCAAAGTCAGAGAAGGAAGCCGGAGTCCGAAGAGGTCACAACCATCTGAACGATTTATCAAAGTGAACAATGGTGTGACTTCATCGAACCGCCCAATGCCACATTCGCTGTCATCGCCGCAGCCTTGGTTCCCACACCTCCGTGAAGAGACAGATGAGAAAAATGAGTCCTTTGACACATTTTACAGAACGAGTGGGTCAGCTTTACAGAAGTCCTCATCCTTCTTTAAGCATATCCTGTTTGGGCGAGGAGGGTCGAGCGCACTTTGACCCTTTTTGAGCTCTCGGGGTTCCTGTCAAGGCTCCTGTCAGGAACTGAGCAGCAACAGGAGGCATCCCTGTCTTGTGCCTCATTTTAAACTCATCCCTGCTTTGGATTACAGCATCGCTCGTCTTATTTTTAGTTTGTATGGAGAAGGGACGCCTCTAAAGCGCTCCAATTAGTCCCCACAGCGGGGACAAAACACAGAATTATAACCCCATTTATCACAGGAAGCTCTTCTTTAACATTTCTCCTCCAATTAAAACGTAAGAGTGATCAACTCGAGTTTACCAGACCTTAAATTACAAGCTTTTAATTTTACAGAACACGCCACGTAAAGCAAAACTCTGATACTGTAAATTACCTTCACAAGCTTCTGTGGGCATCATTTTATCCATTTCACAGTTTCCAAGTTTCCCCTCTCTCGGCTTCAATTTGCATAAAAATGAGCCTGCCTCGTGCAAGAGTGATACAACATCTGTGCTGATCAGAATTAATTGAAATCTGTAATGTTGTGCAGCAGTGCTAATTCGCCGTGTTACTTGCAGCATATAAAGAAGCACTATGCTATTTAGGGACGTCTATTCACTCCCCCTGATTGAGACACGAGCTAAACACTTAACTGTGCTGCAGCAGTGAAGGCTGCATCCTTTGTAGTGTCAGATACCACTAATTAATATATATTTAAGGCATTGAGACAAAACAGCTTTGTAATGTAATCTGATTACTTTCACTAGGTCTGTCGGTTTCCTAAAGAAAAGCAAAAGAATGGAGGTAAACACACAATTTATCCTTGTTCACAAATTGGACAGAATGCTTCCACCTTTCATGTTAACAGTATGAACCTATTTTAAAATATCTGCAGTCTGATTACAGAGTTTTCTTTTACTGTTTCCTATTTGTAAGGAATAATAGCTCAAACACTTTCCATTTGTCTGATGATAAATGAGATCCAGCTTTAATCTTTCTTACTCTCCGCTGTCATTATGTACATAATATACAATGTGCACGTTATCTGATACGGCCTGCTGTACTGTGCAGCCTTTGAGAACGGATTAACACTGGTGGTAATAATAGTTTACTTGCACAAGACAGTCAGACAGGCACTCGTGGATCCTGCATAATGAAAGTAAACCTGTCTACCCTTTTCATGTGTGTGTATGTGTGTGTGTGTGTGTGTGTGTGTGTGTGTGTGACAAGGTGGGTCCTTGATGATGGTCTTTTAGTTTTGTGCTTTTATGTTGTGTATTCTGAAATGAATTTGTGTTATGACAAATGGTAGAGAGCACGTTCACCATACAACAGCCAGGACAAGAGTTTCTTTTTTCACTTTTAGCCACAATGTGTCAGACTCTTCCAGCGAAACTAAAAATCACCGGCTAAAACCTGGAAGCGTCCAACATGAATCCCTTTAATGTGTTTCTTTGAAATAAAAATAGACAAGATATTAAAGATTTTCTTTTTAAAAGACTCAACAAATCTGAAACCAGATCCAAAAATGGAGTCGACCATCAGATCCAAGCTTTACCTGCCGTTTTAAAGTCTTTTCCACACTGACAGCAGAATTTATTTATTTATCTTTTAAAGCAAAAACAAATCTTCAATCATCATCTATCACACCCTAGTTCATAAGACCTGAATGAAGACGAGCCTGCCGACACACGCAGGGATGCAGTCGTACCTGTGACACTGTAACACTGCCGGGGTCAACGGGACAATTGCAGCCATTTATTCCGGCTTAATCGGGAAGAAGAGCGTGTGAGAGACGAAGGGGGAGGAGGAGCGGAGGGGGGGGGGGGGGTTTGCTTCCCGTACAACTAACGGGATTTGACTCTTAACCCACGCGTGCATTAGGTGGGCGATGATCTGTAAAGCCGTGCTCCACTGGGGTACGCTAGCGAGTCTCTTTTACGCCGTGATCTATTGCCCCGCTTTAGCTCCGACGATCTATCACACGGAACTGGCAGTAACGGATGAGAATGATCTGCTGGAAAAACTCTCTCATTTGTCTCTGTCGCAGCCAGTGAACTAGAGGAGACGCTAATACAGGGAGACGGCCCGGGGAGGGGATATAATTATGTCTCGGCACTCTTCTGCTCGCTGGCTGAGTATGGAAGGCATATTAGGATATAATAAAGCCAGGCCTCGCTTCCCTTCTCTCTGCCCCTTTTTTTTTTCCTCCTTTATTTCTTTTTTTTCCCCCCACTATATTTTTTTTTTTTGCACTCGCTATCTCTCAACCTCTGTGTCTTTATGTGTCTCTTGTCATCCACCTCTTACTGTGACTGTTCCTCCTTTCCTGTAATCTCTCTTCCTGCCATGAGCACCACTCCCCACCTCTCGCCCACTTCCACCAGCATAAATGGTTTGCCAGTTTTTTTTTGTTTTATTTATTATATTATATTATATATATATATTTTTTTTTAAATGCTTTCTGTTTCAGAAAACCTTCACTCTACCCACTGGTAATATTATACAGCAAAAACAAAAGCTGCAGTGATTCGTGTTGTCTTATTTGGCCTCAGTGGGTTTTCCTTTGATAGCAGAACAACATGTGTTTACATTTGAATGCTTGTGTTTGCGTTCACTCACCTACGTAAAAATGAAACCTCTTTTTTTTTTTCAGTTTGTTTCCCAGGTTTCGATTTCTCAAACGTACCTTAGCCTTTTTTTTTTAAATCATGAAAAATGGTCCTTTATTAAGACAGATGTTCGGCAGACAGAATTATGTTTTAAAGATAAAAAAAAGTCCAAATGTCTTGATTCAAGCCTGAAACGATCGCAGCACTGAGACAGGAAGCTTGTAGAAACAGATTCACTTCAAACAGGAGTTTCAATGAATTCTTGGCTCAAAACTCAAAAACCTGGATCACTAAGCCAGTTGAGATAAGATAACCTCAGACCTCAGTAACATAAAATTGTCTAAACTGTGTGTGTGTCATTGATCTTATGTCAGAGATGCCATTTTTTTCCACAAATAAATATATAATTCTACTTAAATGTGACTGAAAAGCATTAACTTTTATAAGTACAGTGATAAATTGCCTATTTACCATTTCTTGAGTCCAGCATTTTTCAAGAAATGCATTGCAACAGATACAACACTATATGCACGAATGAGAACCAGATTTATGTATTCCGGACATTTGTTATTCCAATCCTAACACTGCATCAATTTCTTCTTTTGAAAGATATGAATACATGAAGAAGAAGGTCTAAGAGGAAACTACAGCTGAGAGTCTGAGCTCGGTTCAGATCCCGATTATGACTGAAGGTCTGTTATCACTTAAACACAGGATGTAATCTACAATGGAATTTTTATTTTACAAATTCCAGACATGACAGTTTCACACATGTAATAAATAGATGACAATCATGAAGCCTTTTATTTGCAAATCACTGAGCGTCTCCAGGTGATTCCCGCTGCAGTGCGAGCGAGCTTTGAGTCAACAGGCTTTTCTTTTTTCTTTTTTTTTTTGGAGAGAGGAACAAACACACAGGACTTGCAGCCAGCTCTCCTCTGTGTCTGGCCATCCGGCATGAATTGCATTTCTCTCTGGGTTCCAGTTTGGATTTGGTGATAACTGCTGAGGCCAGGCAGCACTTGGACTCGGATTGCAGGCCGAGGACTGAGCCAGAGCTGTTGCCTCCCATCTGGGTTGGGGTAGACAAGGTTACAGGCATCGCTTCAAACCCATAGACCAGGCGGAGGCCAAACAGAGGCATTTATTATAATCTAAACAAGTTGAAATGAAGAATAATGAATAATCTTTTTGGTAATAGACATAGTGGTTTTTCCAGGAAGGTTTTTTTTAAAGACGGATTTTGTCAGGCTGGTCTTCCTCAGGTCCAGGAAATGATGCATTTCAAAGAAGAATGAGTTTTTCTTTTTGTGTGTGAGATCAAAGAGCACGACTGTCAGTGCAGACAAAGACAGGACATAAAAGTCCCAATAAAACGATGTCGCAGCGCTGCTCATCCCATGTGACTGACAGGTGATCACTGAGAAGTGCAGACACTCTACAGGAAAGAGCATCAAAGATACCACCACAGTAAAAGTTTGCAGGTATGGGGGCGAAACAACACTAACGAGAGGTCGTACTTTCGTCTTGCAATTTAAACAATGTGAGTGTGATTGAATTTTTTTTCCCCTTGTCACTTAAACAAACCGTGTCTATCGAGAACTTAACTTGCATTTTTATGGAAAAAGAAAACAAATAGGGACATTAAAAAAAAAACATGATTTGGTGAATTTCCTTTTTTAACATGATACAGTCAGAGTAAGGTCTCTTAACCTTCAAACACACTAAGTGCCCATTGTAAGTGTCATGTTGGAGGGAAGACATCCGCAGCCTGCCTGGTGAGTCAGCTGCACTGTCGCCTATTAAAGCCCCTGTAGGCAGGAAACAACCACTGTGTTATGGGTATAGTTCCTTCCTAAAGCATGGCACAGAGGCACACAGGAGATCTGCAGGATGTGTGCGTGAGTATGAAAGTGTGTATGCATTTGTGTTCGGACCATTTGCACTTATATCTGTGTGTGTGTGTGCATGTGTTTTTCCATGCGTTTGTTTGTTTGTGTTTAAGTGCACCTCTATAGCTTCATAGTCACGCACTTCATAAAAAAAATACAGTTTTGTTGTGAATGAGTTGAATGTTGAGTGTGTTGCTCGTATTGACTGTATTTGTCTGTGTGTGGTTGTTTCCGTGCAAACTTTCTGAAAAGTGTTCACGTGTTTCGACAACATTTTACCTCCGTGCTGTTCCTGACATGTTCTGCATCTGGAAACTCAAGTACGTGAATGCACCATTAAGTCTAAAACTTAGGACGTCAGACTTGGGAATGGGACCGACAACAACGAAGACAAACATTTACCTGTATCGGTCTGTGATGGTCTGATTGATCTGACTTCCGCTGTGGAAATTCGTCTTATGGCCCAGCTCCTCTTCGAGTTCGTAACTGTTATTACAAAAGGGTTCGTCTGAGCCCATAGCTCATCAACACGAGCAGGTTATCATGACCCATCGTCAGGTTTCAGTGTTGGGTGACCTCAAGCAGCCGCAGTAATCGTGGCAGGAGCAAAGGAAGAAGTCAGGAGAAGCAACACGAAGAGCGACAGAGCGACGACTGAACGCGGGACTTGCTGCTGGACGTTTTCCCATGTGAGACTGATGGTCAGTGTCGTTTCTTTTATTCATGACGTTCCATAACCATAACCATGTGTTTATTATTACTCTTTATTATTGTTGGAGACTGGGTTCAGTGTGTGTGTGTGTGTGTGTGTGTGTGTGATCAGACAGACGATTTCCTGTGCAAAGAGAAGTATGTCACCCCGCTTCAGCTGTCATTTCAGTAACAAAGACTTCTAATCTAATACCCGAGCACCTTTGTAAAATACACACCCAGAGATATTATAGGCTGGAATTAAGCAAAAAGAAAAATTAAATAAATAAATATTGAGAAAAAAACATCAACCTAAAGGGGATAAAACGTGCTCTAGGTGTTAACTTATGTTTCCCTCAGTGTGTCTTCACCTCAGCTCCGTGCCAGAGAAAAACGAAACTAAAGCACCTCAAGTTTGTGCGTGTTTCTGTTCCATTTCACACACACTTCAACTCCAACCCCGAAACATTTCAGCTGAACAGCAGAAACCAGAGGAGACCCCTCAACAAAAAATCTGAGCTCCTGAATGTTGCTGATCTTATTATCTCAGGCCACAGTCACTGATTGATTCTGCAAGGACACCCGGTGATAAATTCAGCTTACCTGTCAATAATTGAGCTAATTTCCCGTACAATCATTTCCATGTGCAGAGGCTGAATAACAACATACAGAAAGGACGAGTCAGGAACACACCAGGTAGATTTTTGCCACAGAAATGTCAGTATTTGCGTGTGCATGTCAGAGAGAGTGACAAAAGGAGGAAGGTGTTGAGTGATATTTGAGACAGGAAATTAAAAAAAAAAAGAAAAAAAGATCCAGTTATGGAAAGTAAAAGTGAGAGGAAATGAAAATCAGCAAACATGGGTTTGTGAATCAGGGAGTGGAAATGTTTCAGAAGAAGAGGGTCTACAATGGGAGTGTGACAGTTTGTCTGTGGAGTTGTCAACAGGTGGTGATGGTGATGATGGCGGTGGCGTGCTGGTGACCGCCCTGCCCAGAGGCGCTTCACCTCGCACGCTGTGCACTGATTTTTTTTTTTTTACTGACTTATTGTTGTGTGTGTCATGTCTCACTTCTTCCACAACCCCATTTCCTGGGCACGAGGGCGGACTGAGATGGTTTTATCTGAAAGGTCCTGCGTGATTCAGTTTTCCTTTTTCTCGAAAGGTCTCCAAGATGTTTTCGAAGTTACTCAACTGTTGCTGGGAATGTCACACACCGAGAACGTCCAAGGAAGTTGCTAATCAAAGTATTTGCATGTGTTTGATTTAAGATTAAACCCAGTAGACTAGTGATAGAGAATCAAAGAGGTCCTGCAAGGTATTATAACAGAAAACAGATTGTTCCAACGTGTAAAGTAGAGCTCTCTGGCAGCAGATGCCTGAAAGTTAGAGAGCTATGCTTTTGACTTAAAGGTTGCCAGTTCAAACCCTGGACACTCGCCCCATCCTTCAGCACGGCTGTCCTGCAGCAACATAACTATATATTCTTAAAAAACCAACTGGTTCAAAAAAGCAAGAAGCAGTCAGATGATCAGTTTAATCATAGATATGTGAAACAGAAAATAAAGAGGAATTGTAAAATTTTATCTCCCTGTTCCATTAAATAAAAAAGTAATGCTCCACATGTGCTCACTTACATTTTTTACCTCCAAACAAAGTGGTAACTGACTGTCAGCTTGTTTACAACTGTGTGATCATCTGACTTCTTGTATTCCCTGCCCTGCTGGACCTATTTTTAGCAATGTTGCTATGTTTCGAGAGCTGAGCAATTACTTTAGGGGGGTGACCAATGTTATCATAACCGACAGAAGCAATGAGCAGACAAAAACAACAACAAACCATAGTTTTCCTTAAACCTTTAAAGGCACAAACAAAATATGATATCATGAAATTATTATTATTATTATGAAATTAAATATACAGTGGTTCATTCATTAACTGGATCAGGACAGTGGATTGCATGTGTTCTCTGTTGTGCACCAGTTTCCACCTACGATCCAAAGACGTGCAGGTGAAGTGGAGCTGCCCATTAGTGTGAATTTGATTCTAAACAGTTGTCAGTCTAAACAGTATGCGTTCAGCCCCTGGGATTGACTGGGAAACCCTGTGCGTATCCTGCCTCTCGCCTGCGGCCTCGCACCAGAGAAGCGTCAGGTCCAGATGACGGATGGATTGCGTTTCTCTCGGTTGGAATATTCTATATAAACAATAGAGCATTTTAATGTAAATAAACAAAAGAAAATCTGATTTATGTGACAAGATCACAGAAAATTATGTCACATTAATCCACCAAAGATCAGAAATTAGTCATGAGTTGAGCTGTAACAATATCTGCATTCTTGCTTATTGACTGAACTCCAAACTCTCACTTGGATTGGGCTGCAGGTTACTGGAGAGTTTTCATTTAGGCAGATCAGTTTCCTCCGGGTTTACGCTTCCACCCCAGTGTCAGTTCAACACTGTCGCTGAAGTGGCATCGACTCCGAGGTAACACTGATCCCCAAACCCCATCTCCACGCCTTGCACTTGACCTGAATGTGTCCTCAGAGATCAACAGTCAATTAAAGTGCCCCTTCATATATATATGTGTTTTTTTCCCCAGTTGTTTTACCCTGAGAGTAGAGAGGAGCTCAGTTTAGCCTTCTGCACTGCTACTCCGCTAATTGGAACCAGGATCTGTAAAAATGGGAACTTAAGTAAAACATGCCATAAAATTCTGAAGGCTAACCATAAACTAACCAATTTCTTTCATTCTTTTAAAGGGAACTCTAACTGAAACCTCCGCGTAAACTTTTACGAGGATCCCTGGGGTCACCCGTAAACCCGTTAATAGAGATGAGATATGAGCGGGGTGCTTGGGCCTCCCATTTCGTTTGCATTTCTTTCTCTCCTTTTTTTTTTCTTTCTTCGTCCTCCTGTTCCATTGCATTCTTGGAAGAGGTCAAACGCTGTTCGGAGGCAAACACCGCCAAGACTCCGCTGTCGTTTTTATCAAAGAGCGGTATGAAAATTCGATCCACGTGGACAGATTCGAGTGGATAAGCGCCGGCACGTTCGAGGCTCTCGGTCCATTTCGCGCCGCCGATGCTCTTCTCGCCCCCACTCGCTTCGACTGAGGCGAGATCGGTGCCGAGGTGTGAAAAGGTGAAGCTCACACTGTTTTAGTGGCCGACATGCAGCGAGGTTTCTCTTTCATGTTCAGCTTGAGACAATTCATTAGCCTCACTTACCACATGATTGAATGTGTTCAGATTCATTCTTTTTTCTGGCTTGTGTACAAAAAAATAAATTCACTTTTACTCTCGGCCTGCAAACTTCCTCTCATTATAATAAGAATATCAGAAATGCAGATGCTCGTTAGCAGCACATACCGTACGTAAATTAACACCAGACTTGCTGTTTCTCAAATTGGCTTAAATGCTGGTTAGAGTTTTATCCAGCAAAACCATAAGTATCTTGACAGTGTTGGAGGACTTCGGAGCCCCTGAGATAGTAAAAGATTATCTGTCTGAGGTTTGAGGCAGGCCTGTAATCCTGCTGAAACACTCCTAGGAGAGCTCGTCAGTCTGTTTGGTAGCTTTTGTTAAACTCCTTCTGCAATATCAAACACATGGTAATAGTGTGGGTTTTTTTTAAATTTTTATTAAACACTGCAACTGTTAATTGCCTTGACATTTAATTTCCTGATTAGTGCTTTATTAAAGATAATAAACTCATTACCTTGCGGTCTTACTGACCTTACAAAATCTCCGTCCAAGTAAAACATATAAGAGGAGGGAAAAAAAGAGAAGGAAAATAAAAGAGGTCTGGACTGCTCCTCGTGCAGTGGTGGGAATCATCGTGTGCTGAAACGCCGCAGCCTCGGCCTCTTTGCTGCTTTACTCAAAGCATGAGCTGTGTTTCATATCCCGTTGAGACTAATGAGAACAGTCTTGGGATCTGTTGCGGTTATTTTGACAAATTGAGCCTGTAGTTGTTTTTCCTTTTACGCCCCCATATATTGCAATCTAAATCACTACTCTTACTGTAACAGAGATGATTTGGGTCTTTAGTTTTGTGCTTGCTGGGACCGGATTATAATACTGAGCATTGTAACCACATATCCTGGGAGTGAAGTGAGTGGTCGCTTACTCACAGCAAATCTATTAGCACAGGAATGATGGTCCTGCTGAAAAATCTGACAAAACAATTGGTTAATTTTACAAATGATAATGATTTTTTTAAAGTCAGATGGCCCCTCCGGGCAACCAAAATATAGGCCTCGGTAAAACGTGATGTCACAAGAGTTCATAAGTCTGTGATGCCTTTGGTCGACAGGACAGCCGCCCACATTTTTTAGTGCGACGCTAATGTCTCAGGTTACGCTGTAGCCCGAGCCAAGCAGCGGCCTGAGACCACCCTTCAATTAATCTTACCCTTGTAGCGGCTTATAATTTGCCATTACAAAAGCCATTAAACCTGGGGGCCTGATTCTGAGCTCCGGGGACCGCTTTGGGAGGAGGGGACGGGGATCGGACAGACCTCCAGTTGGCCCCTTGGACCCTGGACGAGCCCCCTTCCAGAAAAGAGACAGGTACTTAAAAACAGGGTGAAAAGATCACCTTAAAGAAAACAAGGATGATTAATGGGGAAAAATGAGGGCCCTTTAGGTTGCTTTCATCTGGGTCTGATTCAGACCTTCAGTGAGCCATTAACCCAAAGGACGACTGTCCACCGCCAGCGTGAGAAATGAAGTCCACCTACGGCCGTTCAGACAAATGTTGAACCGGCGCAAAAGTTGAGTCACTGCTGAAAAGTGGGGTGGGGGGTGTGGGGGGACAGTTTTTGAATTTCCTCTGAAATCCACTGATAATCTGTGATTCAGTAAACAGATGTTGATAACGCTTATGATGTGAAGTTCACATCCTGCTTTCTGGGCCTGCATCAATCTGATTACTAATACAGAGATTCTCCATATAGTAAATATTGGAACTCCTTTTTATGGGACCACAGCAGAAGAAAAGAGCGCGTAGGTTGTGTGGAGTCATGTGGATTACAGAGAGTGTGACTCCTTCACATGATGCAAAATATGAGAGATATATTAGATGACCACCAAACCAAACCAAACCAAACCTGGGACAAACTGGTTTTGTAAATATCAGATTAGATGCTTTTATAACAGCTCTTTACACTGCTGAAGGTCTGAAGTTGAAGCTCCTCCAGTGCAACAACATACAGAACCCCAAACTGTCCCCAGATGTATCACTGGTGTGTGAGAGTGTGAATACAGCAGAAAGGCGCTTTATATGTAGGTTTATATGTAGAATAAAGAGCGAGAGTAAAGAGAATAAAGGTCAGTCGGCTTTGCTTCTCTGTGATTAATCACTCACTGTACCCAACACAATATGAAGGTGCCGTTCATGCCGTCGTAACAAAAGGGAAAGTTTCTATGGAAGTTCAACAGTGACAAAATTATAGAGCGAGCGCAAGAGAAACGTAATCGCCAATCAGATCCAGCAGAACAGCAGAGATGTTTTCAAGCTAAAAGGGAGCTTCACTGGCTCGTCGCCTTCCTCAAAGCGGCGTGCACTGACAAGCATCATCCTGTCAGACCTGCACAACATCAGACTACCACTTCCAAGCGTGGTCGCACTGTATGTCCACAGACCTCACTGTGGAGTAAATTTAGATAGCATGTGTCTCTCATGTTCTGAAGCGCTTACAATCTGCCAAGACAGCTGGACGAGCTGATGAATAAAACAGATTTCAAGATGAGTGAATCCAAAAACAGACTTGAAACGTGTTTTTATACTTACAAAACTGTGGCTGTATACTCCCAACACTTGACATACAGATTGGATTTTTTTGTTGTTGTTGTGCTAGCTCATTAATTTTGTCATCAAAGGTCGAGATCCTGAATTATGTATCACATACATGACAAAAACCCGTGAACGCGTAGATACTGTTGCTATGCAGGCATCAAGTTTTGTGGTGGAGACCGTCTTCCCGTGCACTTCTGATTTAGGCGTTAGCAATTACGTCGTCACGCGGCCTTCCGAAAGGTGGGGCATAAATAATACAGCGTTGGATGGGAAGGCCGGAGCGCCTGTACGGTTCGTGGCAAGTACAAAGCCCACACCTGGCCCCCAGAATGAAATCAAATCTATCCTGAACTCTGTCTCTCCTCTCATTTTGCTTCGCCAGTTTTCCGTGAGCGCGGTTCTGGGTCAGGAGTCAGGAGGAGTGATTTGAGTTCGGGTCACACACACAGACAGTTTCACACAATAATGTGTTTCAAAGCTGTTGCATCACAAAAAATAAAGGAACAATGTTAAAATGCTTTTTAAAAATGTTTTTAACCTGTTTTAAACAAAGAAATCCTCAGTTCTGTTAATCCACCGTTTTTCATGCTTTGCATCTTGTGAATCATTTACAGTAACAGGCTGGACCTTCACTGATAATGTGCAGTAATCACTGGCCATTAAACCACTTTCTATAGATTAACACCCACTGAATCCTCAGTGTTTGTGTGTTTTTTTTTAAAGGGGATCAATAAACCAATTCTTCTTGGTTATGTTTTCCTTGTCTGCAGCAATCAGTTCAGTGTTGATTAAATCACTGCAAATTATCTCCTTGGGATTTATCTCGCCTAAATTGAGTTTCTTTCACCCTCCTGGCCACGGGAGAGCGGGCAAAGCCTGCTGGGAGAGAGAAATAATCATTCATTAACCTCTGACCTGGAAGGAGTGTCAACTGAGTCACCCAACTGTGTTTTCTTTCCCCTCACCCCCCCCCCCCCCCCGCCCCCCTCCTGAGCACCCAGCCAAGGCAAATTGACAATTTTCCACACTCCAGCCCAAACTTTATTAACCTGCGCCGCGATTTGACGCAGTCACTTGATCAGCTGGTAAAAGCAAAGCGCAGAGATCATCTCGAGTCTGAATTACATTAGTTAAAAAGGGGGGAATTGTTTGTGCACGTTTTTCTGGGGGATGTGGGAAGAGGCCGAAGGGGAACGGTGGGTGAGTGGAAGGGGTCGCATGTGAAAACATAATTTGAGCTTAATTTATGGGGTGTGACGATCTCAAAGGGACGAACGTGTACATCATCCCATCTGTCGTCGTGGTTTTTCTAGCTGTCTTTCTTTCTTTTTGAACATCACATAGCTGCTGACCCAGTGTGGAGTTTGATGTCTTCACATGGTCACAGTAGGAGTGATAAATTGCACAAGACCTTTTTATTTCTCTGCTCACCACATGGATGTCTTCATGTGTCGGCGCGCGTCTGATTCTTAAACATGTTCCCCGCTTCAGAAGTGTCCAAACACAAATCATTCTGAAGCAATTTTGTCACAGCGAGTGGCAAAATAACAAGCTGATGTTGTGCAGAACCAACTTTTCCTCCTGACTGAAACTCAGCACCTTCTGTGTCTATACTGCAAACAAAAGAAAAGCAGACCACCAAAAAACTGCAATGCTTACATACATATGTTTCTGAATAAAGTCTGGGAGTGTTAATGCCAATTTATATGCACCGAGCGTTAAAGGGAACGCCACATATTTCATCGGCAGTGCAGCTATTGTCACGTGTGAGACGGGAAAGCAGAAATCTGAACCAGAGAAAGGTATTTTCTCTGACTTTAAAGGCGTTAACCTTGGCTATCGATTGTCTTGTCGATGGTAGTGTTGTGATATGAGTCATAACGCTGTTTCTGTCCCCGCACAGTAGCAATAAACACAACCCAAGCTGCCCCGAGATCTTTCCCTCTGACGTTATTAGGAGCTACAACTGTGTGAGACTCAACACGGTGTAAAAACAAACCAAATGTCAGCACTGCTGCCCAAGTGCCTCTGCTATAGCCAACAGCAAATGTAATGAAAGCTTGGAAGGGTCTGTTAGTACGCCGCTGACCTTTTATATATTTATTGTTCTCCTGACATTTCTCCAACATGGAGGAGGTGAAAAACAGAATGAGGTGCTAAAGCAGAAATCAGGATTTTCAACTTCCACCCCCCCCCCTCCTCCTCTCCTCCCCTCCCCTCCCCCGTTAGAGAATGACTTTCATCGATCCAAACTCTTGGACTTTACCGAGGGTCGATGCTCTGTGATTGCCGACACTAACTAACTTGCTGCTGCCCTCTCTGTAGACATGATACACTTTTATTAGCTTTTGTGTCACTTCAGTGTTACTGGAAAGTGAAAAGGGAAAGAATATATACGGTTCTGCCCGCTGGCCTGTTTTACTTTTTTTCCTCTGGAACAAAACAGTGAACATTAAATTGGTTGGTGGTTTTCTAGAGTTGACACTCTTTGACTTGGACATGACTTGGACCGTGCTGACGAAATCTAAACCCAACGAAATGGACCGAGTTCTCAACTTCCCTCTGACAACCACTTTCTGTAAGACGTGCTCAGTGACGGCAACAAGATATTAACTGTAGATTTGTAAAATCTTTTGCATAGGTTTTTTTTTTTTATAGCTGCTTTAGGAGTTTGAGTTAAAATAATTAATGTAGGTTAGTGACCTGGTTCAAATTAGATATAAGCCTCAGAACATCCAGTTCTACTTTGTCCCATAATATTTCTTTTGAATTCCAGAGCAACGATTTCGATAAAAAAGAAAACGTCTGACATGCTGCAGGTGAAAATTAGTTTTTAAGCTGTTTCTGCTCCAATAAATGTGTAGTGCATCGTTCCTGTTAAACAATAAATAATTCAAGTTAGACTGGCATTAAGCTACAGTATAAAGGTGAGCTAGTCGGCTGGTTTAGCCGTCCACACTGTATGTAAGAACGTGAAGCAATTAACGCGTATTAATAACTTCGTGACAAATCGTAACGTAACTTAAAAATGAGACTTTCCCCATCTTTTCCTGTCACAGCATGTGGACTGATTTCTATCTAAAGCACCGGGGCTGAAGTTTGTGGGAAAATCAAGAGCATTTGATATTAATGCTTGCGCCTTCCCACGATGCCTCCCTACACTGCCAACAGTGTGCAACACTAGCTAATGTTAGCTTAGAAATCGAACACGCTAACATCAACAAACTCCCAGCACAACAGACTCCAACACAAACGGCACATAAGCACAAAAAAAAGAAAAGTTTTATCTTGTGACGCCCGTCTGGCCAAACGGGAACACGACCAATGTCAGGGGGGAAACTAGGGTCAACAACAGCTGATAACAATGTTATATTATATCTTTTTTTTTTTAAAAACACAATGTTTTGGAGAGTCAAATATAGTCTAAAATATATTTTATAACCAACTATAATAACAGTGTAACTTCAGTTACCTCATCTATCAACATGATGCCATTAGATCATGTCTAATCTTGTGTAGTCGTCCATCACATCACTGTTTTTGGCCGATGCTCGTTCATGCCGAACAACAGGATGTTGACTGCAGTTCACTTCATGGCCACCATGTTTATTTTTTTAACCCATTTTATTCATTTATAATGAACAAATAAGTGCAAATTGGCATATTTAAAAAATGTTGTGTGGTATTTGAAACTGGTTAGAGTCACCATTTCCTCACACTGAAAGCATTATGTAGAAATAAATACTTTCTCTCAGAAATATAATGCACAGCTGGAATCTACCTGTGTGCTGCTGTTTCTCACCGTGCAGGTAACCGGCTCGCGTTATATTTCAGCTTCAACGGAGGAGATTTACAGTGTGTCTGAAAACACCTTACGTGCCCGTCTGCCGGCGCTGGGCGGTCGGCCTCTGAGAGGAAGTGATCTGGAGCGAAGGGGGAAACAGCTGCTTAATAATTCAGGACGCTGAGATTAAAAAGTGAATTTGCCGGGCGCGTTATTAAAAGGCGGCGTAATTACTTCAGAACTCCATGTCACCGCTTCAATAAGAAGAAACCTCGGATAATGATAACTGGGATTCTTTGACACTGTTTGATACTGTGTGTGCAGATCACAGTGTTTTGTGTGTGTGTATTTATCTGTATGTGTGTCTCTTGTTGATATCAAAGGGAGCTTCTCGTGCTGACATCTTTCTTAAAGACGTCTGGTGATCTCATTCTCTTGATGTATCACTCTTCTACAGGAAAAATGCACTCTGGCGGGAAAAAAAAGCACAAAATGAAAACAAAATGTGGTTGTTAAAGGATAAAGTTCACGGAGAAAGTGATATTTCAAGGAACGCCGCAGGATTAATTTAATTTTCACGGCAATAAAGGTAATTTTTTGACAAAACGGTGTGTAATATTTTGGAAGTGAGCTCATCAGCAGTGCATCACTCCTGTCAGCTGCTTTCCTTTAGCTTGACCCTGTCAAATCAACAGCGTTCGTGTGTGTGTGTGTGTGTGTGTGTGTGTACGAATCCATATTGGGACTGGACTCCTTCCCTCCACAGGCACTCCATCACAAAACAGAGGGAGTTGCTACCAGATGGTTAAACAAACACATCGCCCAACTGCCCATAACTCAAATCCACTTAGCACCCTCTTGTCAACATGTCTCTCACTCGTTCACTACCTCTCCCCGTCTTCGGCGTATGCAGGGGAGAGGAGAAGAGAGGAGAGGAGAGGAGAGGAAGGAAGGAAGGAAGGAAGGAGGGGGAGAGAGGGAGAAAGAAAATAATGCGGAAATAATGAGAATCGGCAAGAAAATTCCTGAGGGGGTGTGTTTAATTTTAATCACCAAGACTATCCATCCTCAGTGGCTCTCATCTCTCCTCCTCTTCCTCCTCTCTCCCTCCCCCTCCCCTGTAGTGTACTGAAATGAAGGGGAACAGCGAGAACCTGGAGTGACAGCACGTGTAAAGGTCACGGAGACAAAGTCCAAATGTGATGTTTGACTCAGGCTTTTTTGAGAGCTCTCAGGGAGGCGCCCAGGACTCAGGCCAGGGGTTAAGAGTTTGTAGGTCGTCGGGTCACACGATTTTCCCTTTTCCCTTGGCCTCATCGCTGTGCTTAAAACCTCAACGGTGTACTTGAGAGGGTAATTTATTATCCGCAGCGCTGTCCAGCTTGGACAAGGAGTTGGGCGCAGAGAATTAGGCTTCCCACTTTTGAGGACATATTGTCTTCTCTCTCTCTCTCCTTTTTTTCATGAGACGTAACCATTACATTTTTCGTCCAGCCTAGATTTTCTTTTGGCTACATGCACGTAGCCTTGACTTACAGTAAAAAAAAATTCATTTAGTTGTTCCCTCTTATCAAACATTGGACTGTGAATGCATTACCTTATGTTGTCCCTATTGGTTCCTCTTGCAAGGATTTATCTTTACTTGATTATTTCAGGATGCTTTGTTATGTTTCGTTTGACGTGTTTATCGTGAAGGCGTTCTGCCAAAATGCATTTCTCTGCTCCATTAACGCTGTATTTTTAGAGCATGTATCAGCCCGAAAAAGATTAGCTGAATTTCCCACTTTTTAAAAAAAATTTTTATGACGCCACAGTTTTGTTTTTCTTAATGATTTATCTTCCTTTCCAACGAGCGGCGTGACTGACTGCGCGGCTGAGGCATGGGCATCTTTATGACGACGGCGCGGCCGTGCAGCCGTTTCAGCGCAGGTGAAAAGGTGAAAAGATAAGCATTATCTCCGACGCGTAATTGTCAAAGGCATGGATAATTGACATGCACGCCACCGATGTCCAAAAGTTAGACCCACCGATGACAGCCAAACTGCATTTGGCCCCTGGAATGCACAGAGGCTGTTCTCAGACATCTGAACATCAAACGGCGCTCAGCTCTGTCAATCTAATAGCCCTGGATATGGGATTTATTGGCTCTCACAGGCCAAAAGAGAGACGAGGGGCGAAAGCAAAACCAGATTTTCTCTCCCATATCAGTTTCTCCTCTGTCAGTCATGCTCTTATGAGAGTGCTCAGGAGAAGAGGCGTGTTATGTTGTTACCTCGGATTAGCGGGATTAAAAATGTGTTTGTGTGCGTGTTCCTGCGTTCAGCTGCAGAGAGACTAGAGAGCGCGCAACGTAAAAATAACAAAAACAAAAGAACCATATAAAATAACAATACACATAAGTAATAACCTGGTGCGTGACAGCGACTGCACGTTTCAGTGTGTATGTTTACTGCAACCTACCTTCACTGAAATACCAAGCAGCTGATAACGAATGTTTTCACTTTCACATCAACATCATTCCAGCTGGTTCGTGATACAATCTGGCGAACGTCGACATTTCTGTGCTGCAAACACTGCGCTCGCTATCCTTACCCTCTTCCTCAATAAATCAAGCAGCTTCTAAGTGAACTGTAATGTCGAGCATTTAACGAGAAGTGTGCGTTGATGATGGGTAAAATTTAGCGGACTATTTCGCGGAGGGGATTTATTGATCATCTTGGTGGGTCTTCTTCCCTGAGCTCGTGTTGCACATAGCAGAAATCGGCTGCGCTCTCGCGTCATTAAACTTTATTCTCTGAGACACAAACATGAGCTGCGGGGCAGCAAAGTTTGTTGCTGATGAAAACGAATGACAGGCGGCCGAATATGGGGGAAGAAAAGCGGCGAGCGGGGCCAAAAGCAGAGGACACGAGTCAGGCCCGTCGTCCTCGAGCCTTGATAAAGACGAGGTTCTCATGGAGAGGGATGAAACCAAGAGGAGTTCTATTTATCTCTGTTAGCCCTCTGAAAAACTCCCTGTCCCTGCTTAGATAGCCCTGCCAATGCGCCATGATGTCATCCCCCTGGCGTGCAGTGATTGATGCATCCTGGCTGCCAGCTCCACGCTAGCAGGAGGCGGGGGAGTGGGGGATAGGAGGTCGAGGCGGGGAAGGGGTGAATTTTCCACAGATAGAGACATCCAAATGTGAACGGAGCGCAGCGTGGGGTCAGTTCAGAGCCCGGGCCAGAACGCTGCATACCTGCAGCACTGTGCTGTTTTTAGTGTCCTGGCTCCCTACGGTCGGTCAGTTTTGATGTTTCAAAAGCGTTCACGAGCAAGGAATGATGGCCGTGGTTTCGCTAGCGATGGTTTGATGGAGACGCAATGGGGGGGAAAGGCCCGGCTCTGATTATGTACGTCAACTCCATCTTTCCCTCCGAGTTCTGTTACATATCAAGGCCCGGGGAAGGAGGGAGGGAGCGGAGAGATGGAAGGGGTTATTGTGAGTGGAAGAGTGAGTGTTTCACAGATAGTCATGGAGACGTGCTGAGATGAACTCAACAGGGAGCACCCTTCCTCTTGTCAGCTGGCCAAGTTAGTTCTGGTGCTTTAACGGCTCTATCATACGCTGTTTCATAATGTTTCACAGTTACTCGTGTCCAAAGGGAGATACAGCAGAGGTTCGGTCTCCTCCGGCCTTGAATTCTTTCATTTCCATGTGTGTGCAGTTTTTTGGTTTTTGTTTGAGATATCGTGGAATAAAATTTCTCAATTCTTTTTTGCTTTTATTTTACGTTTTTCTAGTCACGCATGTAAATATGGAAGGGCGGGTGGCGGGAAGTGCCGCACATAAACACAAACCAACCTCTCTCCATGCAGCGAGAACCAGCTGCTCAGTTTTTTGAAATTCCCCAAAATGCATTATCATGTGAAGTGTGATTCCTAATTATATATTTATATTTATTGTCAAAAAAAAAAAAAAAAACAGCTCAGCTCCTCGTCAATGTGACTTCTTAATGGCATGTTTCCCAGAGGTGCTCATTATTACCTCTGGATCAATATCATTTAAAAATAAACATCTGCGCCGACGTAAAGTCAATGATCCTTCACTGAACGTGTAAATGAGTAAACACAACCTCACGCTTTCCCACTCAGTATTGACAGATTCACAATTAATTAGGGCCTGTTTTCTTAACTCTTCATTAAAGGATTACAGAGAGTTTAAAGCTTTAAAGTTTTTTTTATTTTTTTTTTTATTTAAAACTCAAACGTGTTTCTAATTCACTTCTAACTGATTATCACATTTGATCTAGTTTAACGTCTGGACACAGCTTTGCAGCTTTTCAGGTAGTTCACTTTGCATCTACGTATAAGGAATAAGAAAAGATATAAACAACATTCAGACAGTTTGTCTGCTGATGTAACAGCTGCCCGCTTTGGCTCACATTGAAGACATTAATAAAATGTTGAAAACCACCTGTATTTATACCAATATTACCTTATATTGTCAGGAAAAGTCACTTTTTGAAGCTTAAAATTAGAAGCTACATTTCAACATTAGTTCAAAATAAAAGTAAGAATAGGATGATATATAGAAGATATATTTGTAGTTTTAAGAACCAAAAACCATCTCAGTGTAGTTTTACATCTCCTCTCTCAGGCTTCTCTCTGGAGCTCTAGGAACAACAGGTCGGTGAGCCAATCAGAAGAGAGGTGGCTCTGAGACTCCTCTCTTCTGATTGGCTGACTGTTTTCTGAGTGGTTGAATAAAAATACAGAAGATTTCAAATAAACACTCAGAGAAACCAAATCCTGTAAAGGTTTGGATGGTGGGTCCAGGTGGGCGGGGCTTGTTGACTGCTTTGTTGTGACATCACAAAGTTACAGAAGTCCTGACGGCTGGTTTTGAGGCTCAGTTTCTGAATACAGGCTGTGTGCATTTCTCTGTGGACTGAGGCTTTGATACTTTCACAGTATTAATATAGAAGCTAGAGCTGATCTATAATCAAACAACCAATGGACATACTTACTTACTATATGGGACCTTTAAGTACGTGTGCCACACAGTTAGTGAAAAATCTTTTTTTCCTCCAGTGACCTACATTTTCATATTTGTCTGCCTGTAACATGATCATAATACAAGTATTTACACGAGCAGCAGCTTTGTTTGTCTTTGCAGGAGTTTTGTGACTTTAAATTCACATTATGTTTTAATTATACTGCTGCAAAGTGTATCTGTCCCTGTGCCTCCGCAGGTATTTAATATGTTTTAAGTGTGTATGTTTGTGTGTGTACGTCTCGACTTAGCCGTGTATATGCTCGTGTGCTTGTCCGTCTGTTGACATGCAGAACGCTGCACGCGTGTCAGAGGGAAGGTGTCCACTGCTGCACAATCAGTATCGGCCCCTTGCTCCTTTTCACTGTGGTCCGGCAGCTGAGACTGAACATGAGGCGCAGGGAATTGAGGTGCATTGATCTGTCCTCTGCAGCGTCTCCCTGGACTGGTGAAATCATTAACCTCGCTGGCACAGACACAGGAAGCAACAACAGAGTATCTTTGAGAGGTTAATTAAAAATAAAAGCGCAAAGGGGGGGAAGGGCATGGATGTATTCACCAGGGAAAAGTGCACTGACTTCCAAATGAGCTCACTCCAATAGCTCAGTGGAAATGTTTGTGGTCAGAGTACAATGAAGTGCTGTATAAGGAGTACCTGTTCTTTATAACAGACCCACCAGGTGAGCCCAGGTCGAAGCTGCTAAACTTTATTGATATTTCCTTTTAGTCATGAACAAACAGATGGAAATGATGTAAAGGTAACATGTTCAACTATATCACCTTTAAAACCTTAAAATATTTAATAATAATAAAAAATTACTCCAATTATTTTCTCAAGGCCTTTCATGAAATAAAGGCATAGGTGAAAGGTGTGAGGTCTAATAAGACTCACTAACTTCATTCAGCTTTGTGTTTTCATTAAGTATTCATTAGGACGTGACATTTCTACAAATCAATGATACTGAAAAGTAATCAAATGTAATAAGTTACATTGCTTTGATGAAGTAATTAAAACAGCTACTTTACTATTATATTATTCTTACTAAGAGTAATTAATAATCTGTAACCTAATACATTTTCAAAAGTAACCTTCCCAATGCTGGTGTTATTTCTGTGTTATTATAACTTGGGTCTTATTTTAATTACTTCTTAAGCCCATCAAAGTAATGGCTAAGATCAAATAGGTAGTAAACAAACCGGCAGTTTAGTCCGTCAATGGAAACCAATTCGTTCGGAGGTAAAGCTGAAAGAGCGTGAACCTGAAATGTTTTTCTTATCGAGCGAGAGAACTGAGGAGGGTTCACCTTTGTTTCCTTCTGAATACGCCTGGTTAAACTGACGGTGTGTTTCAGACCTGGATGATCATCTGACTGCTTTCCTGCCCTATGTGACAATTATTATTATATATATATATAGATATTAGCAATTATTTTTGACAAATGGAATCTTATTTTTACTGATATAAATGATGGTAAAAACTCAGAAAGCAACGCAGAGGCTGTGCAAAAAGTGACTTCCTTCACTCTCTTAATGGAACAGACTGAAGAAATGAAGATGTATTAACTGTATTAATTTGCTGTTTCAGTCGTGTCTGACAGGACAAAGACACAAGTTTAAAATGTTAAATTACTAAAAGAAAAACTGCAGAATACGATGCAATATACTTGTGGTTTCCTGAAGATAATGTGTGTCCAGTTTGTGACCAAAATCTGCAGCATTTCTGATGAGTTTTTCTGTAAGTGGCGTTCAGATTATAAACCCTGATGTTCCACAGAGCAGATGAAAACAAGATTATCTTAATATCTACACAAACAATACCTTCAAAACATGAGCAATAACAGTCCGTGGGGCCAGACATTATCCAATCAAATGTCATTCAGCTGAGAGACCTTCGGTGTCTGTCAGCTCCCAGTGTGTGTGACAGCCTCAAGACAAACAACAGCTGATGTTTAAATGTCAATAAGCCGTCAGATCAGCCCGTGTGATAAGGTTTGCGAGTCGCCATCGATAAGAGCGGCGCTCGGAGATTTTTGGACCGTTTCAGCTTCACGGGACAGTGACACAAAGTGAAGCCAACATTTTGGCAGAGCTCGTCGACAGCGCCGGCCCGAGCTCGGCCTGAATTCATACATTCTTTATGAGCGTGTTATTGAAAAAGTCTCATTATGTTCATCAAAGAACTATTGGGACCAATGTTTCTTTGCCCGATATTGTGTACAGTACAAGAGACATTATTTAAGAAGGCACTTCATCGGATTACATCCACACACAGCAATGAGTTGTTTTATTAGCTCGCCGCTATTGTTTACAGCATAAATAGGTTAGGCGTTTGCAATTGTGTGAAAATGTGATGTGGATCAAGTTGATGGGCCTGTTGAGTAGCGTTATTGCGGTCTGCGGTTCCCGGGAACACTCGGGAAATGATGCTCCCCCTGTCAGCGCTGCAAAGCCCCTCTGCCTCTGGATCTATGGGTAATTACTGAGACTGTGCTGACTCAGGACGTACACACACACACACACACACACACACACACACACACACACACACACACACACAAACCCCTGCACACAAGCAAACAGCTCTGAACACAGACACACAAGTTTCACACACATGCTGTGGACTTCCACTGCAGACGGGACTGTGAGAGCTGCTCCGGAGGTGGAAGTCGTCTTCTTGGTTACGTTAAGCAACAACGGACGGGGCTTTAATAATAAATGTGTGTGAACATAAGAAATAACTTGCAATCTAGCAATTAACGTTGAATTCATTTACTCATCACTATGATTTCCATGCTCTTGGATCAGCTGAGCGGGCGAGCCGATGGATTCACTTGAATAACTGAAATATGTGCACCAAGTCAACCTGGACCAGACGGACGTCGTCATCCAGATGCTGAAGGAATAAACAACATATTCTCTGAAACTTAAATATCCACAAAATGGTTGAGAAATCATGTAAAACTGTGTCATTGTCTGTATATCTGCTAGTAGCTAATGCAACATCACTTTTCATGGTATAAATTTCACACAAAATAAACAGAAACTGAAAATATGCTTGAAATAAAAATATAAAAAACACTTGTGCAGAACTAAAGCTGAGAAATATCCTTTCCCTTTTATTCTGTGCTGTTGTCTTCATTGGGGATGCAGCTGGGAGTGCTCCGGGTACGTTAGCATACCCGACATAGGCTGCTCTACTCTGCATATGTTTGATCTCGCGTTTTGTATTTCCTTATTTATACAATAAATCATTTATCACAAAAAAACAGCTGTTTTCCTCCATGTCCATTCATATACAGATACTTTCTAGGTGCTGAAAACCATTAGGGCGAACAGGAAAAGAAAGTGATCTCAAAGTGTGTAAAACTCTTTACAACATGTTTAATATCACTCTGTTTTACATGTATGAAAGACTAGTGACAACACCAGTCACCTGTGTGAAAATCTGTGGTTCGAATGATTCAATGATGCAGCACGAGAGCCTCTCTGATCGACCCCGGGTCACACTGTTGTGACCTTTAGGATTAATGTACACAATCAAAATCAAAAGTCTGTGCACAACACTGAAGATAAAAGGTCAACGAGACTAACTACACAACTTAGAGACTCCATGATTGGCTTCGTAGTTCTTTTGTTTCAGGTCGACATTATAACCTCTTCTGTGACCCCCCCCCCCCCCCCCCCCCCGCCCCCGCCCATTAACATGGATCTCAGGTGATATCATTAGTTCCTGTTTCGTCTGTGAGGATTTTTTTGGTTTGTTTGTTAAACTCTCGAATCCTCTTGATCTGAAATAACAGATTCACCGACCTGCACGGCGACCACCCACGGGACCATGTGATGTTTCAGTGAGACAATCCCCTTCCCTTTTTCTGAGATGAAATAATTCCCAGGTTTATTAGCTTCTGGAAATTGGCTTCATTGGAAGGCAGAAAAACAAATCATTTGAATACATACCCGGGGTGTCCTAATGTTCATTTCAATGCTGTCACTTAGAAGAGGGGGAGGGAGGAGGGACAGATAGAGCGCATTGTGCTGCTGACAGGATTGGCTTTGTGTGTGATGAATGGGGCTGTCACAGACGGTGACAGGTTTGTGTTCAATACATGTGGATGTACAATACGCTCTGTATCCTGTGACAAGCTGGGAGGCTTTTTGTCCTGATAATCTCCATATCGTTTCATCTCTGGCTGCTTATGGCGGATGTGGTCACTGAGGGGGTGTGCCACGGCCGCCGCACACCGACTGTCGATCCAGTGGAGGCACAAAAAAAGAAATAAATAAAAAGGGACACGAAGTTGACTGATGTGTTCAAGTGATGTGTTTTTTTTGTTTTGTCTTGTTGTTTTCAAAGTCGCTGAGAGTCTGTGGGAAAAATGCAGATTGGAGTTTCCTGTTCTACAAAACATTTCTGATGCCCTGTTCACACTTGACACTAAAATGTATCTGAGGTGATCGGATCACCGGAGAACAGCACCTGAATACGGGTTTGAAAGCACCTGGGACATTAAAACCACCTTTGAAGGTTGGCACAACGAACGTACGAATACTGAATAAACAAGCAAACATTAAAACGCCTCAACACCCAGTCACATTCAAAAAAAATTTTAAAAAATCATTAGATCCAATGAAAAGCAGCTGCATCAAACATTTGCAAAATATATTCCAGGAGAAACATAATCCTGGATCAGTGTATCAGATATGGGACGTTTATATTGAGAGTTACGTACCTGCAAATATCCAGGCCAGCATTTTTCTATTGTATATTCCCTCAATATATTACAGCTGCAGGGTAGTTAAGGTGTGGTTGGGGTTTCATGTTTGTAAAGCAGATTAAAGCTTCATACAAACATAATTCATGGTTTGAATTACAGCGAGTTACATAATGAAAGTAAAGAATAAAACACGTCATCTTTGATTTGAAACACGAAGTTCACAGTTTTTTGTTTGTAGCTGTGAGGCCGAGCGCGGCGGCGGCCACAGTCCACATCTGGACACATGTTGGTATAAGACATAGAACTGCACTGCAGGTAGAAATAACTTCTTCTTCTGTTGTTGTCGCTGTTGTTTTTGTCACTAAATTGACACTAACACGAAGTCGCACGCATGAAAACTCAAGTAGGAACAAAATAAAGAATAAATAATAAAAAGTCAATTAATTTAACCTCATAATTTTGATTTATTCATCGTGTTAGAAAGTCTTCAGTGACTCCAAGGCTGGCGCGGTTAGTTTGAACCAAGCTCAGTCAGTTTTTAACAAGAGCATAAGGACTCTTAATCTCTTAATATTACTGGAACTTCCTCTTTCCTCCCTGTTCGTCTTCCACTGGGCCCACATTTATGTTTCTGCAGCAGCTCCTCTGATAGCTCGACAAATACTTCTAGGAGTGAAAAAAGAAATACAGGATATTGTGGTGAATTTAAGTTACTTTATATTTTAAAACCTCTTTGAAGTGTCATCTGAAACACAGGAAAATCACAGCAATAAGAAAAAGTCATCTAGAAAAACCCGTTTCAAATAATCACTAAAAGTAGATCAAATTAAAAATAATAAACACAACGAAGCTAAAGTGAAACTGCACGCAGGAATCCAGGTGATGAAAGCACCAACAGGGAAAATATGGCCAGAATACAACAACATATGTAAAATGAAACGGAGGAAATGGAGAAATTTATTAAAGCGGCTCTGCTGCAGGAAATAAAATCATGGAGGAAGTGACTGGGAGGGTGAACGCATGCACGTCCGTCTCCTTCCAGTTTGTATTTATGCAGCAGAGCCGGTGTTAAAGGGAACAGGGAGGAGAGTTACAGTGGAAAAACTTAAAGCAGATCAGTTCATAGATCATCGCACATGCATGTTTGTATCGTTCGGAAAGTGACTGTTTTAAAGCAAAAAACAAATCAGATATTGATGAGTCGCACTCTTCAATATTCACTCACTGAGACTGGATAAAGATTCCTTCTCAAGTTCCCTAAACACAAAGGAAAATAGTTTGTCTGTTAGTTTTAGAGTCAGATTCTGTCTTGAAAAATAAAACACAGACACAAAAGGTTTGACAGTCAGAGGACGCAGGAGTTTTCCTCCATGGATTCATTGCTCATGGTTGCGATGGAGTGTGAGCCTATTCTTAATATTTATGAACGACTCTGACAGACTAAGTTATGGACACGGATCGGGCCAAGACCTCGCTTAGTGTTTTCACTCCCTTAATATTTATGCTTCCCGACATTTTTTTCCTATTTCTATTTTTCCTGTTTTCCTCTCCATTAAAATACCTCGACCTGAGAAGTGAAGGAAGACAAGGAGAACTTCTTCTGAGAGTGTTGCCTTGTGGGAAAAAAGTATGAAAGTTTCATCAGGCGAAAAAAAAAAGTTTATGAAAAGTGAGTAACTCATTAAATATCGCTGCTTTTTTTTTTTTCTTCTCCTCTCTACTTTCTAAAAAGGTCTGTCATGTCTTTGCTTTTGAAGATTTTTATTTTATGATTTGTTGTAATAAAAAGAAAAAAGATGCAAATGTAGGAATTTGTTGAGTTTCCTGATCAATAACAACAACTATCCTGCATTTCTCTGTTTCATAGGAAATGAGTCGTTATTTTCTACAGGAGCTCCAGCGTCTCGAGCTCAGGGTCCGCCCCCCCCCCCCCCCCCCCCCCCCGCCCTTAAAGTGTCTGACGTCAGCAAAGCTCTAACAAAAGACAGGTTTTACCATCTGCCTAATGGTTTGAACTTCCTCCACATTATCATGATTTGAATACTTGAGGAAAAAAAGAAGAAAAAAAAAAAAAAGAAAAGAAAGGAAAATCTTCCAGGAGAAGCAACTTCAATTTAAATCTTGTGTGAAAAATAGAAGGCAATAATAATGATTTAACAGCTGGCTGCAAACATCCACACAGGTTCCAGAAAGTGCTGCGCTGCACCTCGGCTGCGGCGCACTTGGTTTAACAGCTTATATTTCACCTGTGTGGACGGACTCTCATCGTTCCAGGAGACAATTAAGGCCAAACAGACGCGTGTTTGCCAGTAACTCTCAGTGTTTGTTCAATCCTGCTGAGGTGTGAAGAGGTTTTTACATCCAGACAATTCACACCATATTAGAGATTTATCACAAATATATTTACTCTGGTCAGTCAGTCTGGAACGATGAATAACTCTCACTGAGGAGTCCCACTTTTCACCTCTGTGTCTATTAATAGCATCATATGTGCTGTAGTGAACATACACAGGACATGTTGTGTTCAAGTGTGTCGTCTGAATTCAGATGTGCTTGTCTGCTGAAGGGACAGTGCCTGTGTAAAGAAGCAGGAAAGCAGATGATGCTTAACTTTAAAGCCTCCTATACTTAACAGTTCTAACCAGTAAAGTAACAAACACTTAATACATTATTTATAACACACTGCAATGTAGTTGTAAGGACATATAAAGACATTTTTAAGTGGCCTTCAAAGTATTTGTCAAAAACTTGAACACATGAACGCCTCATCCTGCGAGGCGTTCATAACTGGTTAATTAATGATTGACAAAATAATATAAAAAAGATATGAAGTAATATGAAATATGAAGTACTCATTTATCTATTATATTTATACTTATTTTATTACATGATTTATTATTAAATAATGAATATAAATAAACTCTGACTGGACTGGACATTCACTGAGGTCACAAGATGTAGCTGAAAGCTCCGGAAGAAATCTAGTAAGGGGAATTGGATTTTTATCATTATTATCATTCCTGTGTGAGTGACCTGTGCAGGTGTATATTGTGTGTTATAACAGACTGTAAGGATTCATTTGTCTGTGTAATAATTCACAGCTACAACTGTAAAAACATTCAATACACACTGGCTGCGTTACCTTAAGAAAAGCTCAGATCGTCAGAGAGAGTCGGGAAAATATTGATCTCTGCGTCATTTACTGTGAGACACTGGAAAATAGCACAAAGCATTTTTACAATATGAAACTGAGACATCAAACATAATAAATAAATGACATGTATCCATCTCCTGACTCACTCTACCTACTGAGTTTTATTAAAAATGCTCCTCGTCTAATCTTTAAATCCTGGACGTTTCCCCACCTCAGTCCTGGCCTCTAATAGAGCGCAGGTAAATTATACACCGCGCTTTCACCTTTAACCTCAGCTTTTAAATAGAAGATAATACAAACTCAATCAGCTCGTGCCCCCGTGGGGATTATTCAACTTTCATCAGCGACCAAAAAAAAAAAAAAATGAAGAGGCGATGACCACATTCACATCTATAATGTTCTGTGGTGATGACCTCATATCCTGATTAAAGGCCAAATAAGATTATATGTGTCTTAATATCTGCTAACAGCTACACCACAGGCTTCAGCAGGAAATATAATGCTCATTTTGTATTTAAAGCTGCCCTCCTCCAGTGTTTCGTGCCCATGTTTAGTGTCTTTAAATCAAAACCAAGATAAGATATCGATACGCATCAGGGTTCAGTCCGATAAAGGATCGCCGGCGAGCGCGTTCAGGTTTCCTCTGACACTTTGTTGTGGTTGGAAAACAGAACCTCCGCTCCGGGTGACATCACAATATTAATGGGATTTTAAGTAAAAGCACTCCTTGTGTTCTTCGCTTGACCCAATTAAGCATCATAAGTCTTGAGTGTGTAGCCCATATGTGCCGTTGTAACGTGTTGTGTGTGTGTGTGTGTGTGTGTGTGTGTGTGTGTATTCACCTTTTTCGTGGAATTGCTGAACTTGCCAAAACCGTGACGTTCAGGAACACGAGACAAAAAAAAACGTACGCCTCTGCAAAGTTCTGCCTCTCAGCCCTGGATATGTACTTATCCTAAATATTGTTTGACCTTCCCTGTGCCCGACTATTACTCTCCTGTGAGCCCCCCCCAGTCACCCCTCCTAACCCCCGCCCTCCCCCCCCCCCCCCCCCCCCCTCCCCCCCCTCCTCTTCTTTTCCACAGATGGATTTTTTGTTGCATTAATCCCACAGATCAGGTGGGTTTTGTCAACGTGTTAAACTTTAATACTTTGGGTCATTTATCTTTACGGCCAAACCCGGGGTCTGTCAGCGACCAGACGAGCTATTTCCTCATTTGGTTTGGGAGCAAAGTGGCGCAGGAGAGAGCAAAGGAGGAGGAGAAGGGGGTGGTGGTGGTGATGGAGTGGAGTGGAGTGAATTGGGGGGGGGGGTCTCTGCTCACCACCTAATGAAATCCTGATGTGAGGAGGGAGAGGAAGACTTGGTGGAGGGGTGGGGGGGGTGGGTGATCTTGGAGGTCAAGGCGCCACACCATCCCCAGAAAAGGACGGCCCTCCAGAGAGGTGGCTTCACTTACTCTTTTTTTTTTTTGCTTGTTTCAAGCAGCAGCTCGGGCTTGTAAAGAGCAGTCGACGATGTGCCCCTCATTTCCCCCTCTGGGCGCCGCATCAGGGACTCACCGGGCGCCCAAGTGGACAAGGATAGAATTGCAAGTGATTAATTTGTTGAAAGCTCCCCTGGAACGTGGTGTGCTCACACAAGCATTTGTCTTCATTTGCCAAGATATGTACAGTGACATGAGAAGATGGGCCCTAGGAGCCCTGAATGGAGTCCATGCTTTTTTCTTTTTTCTTTAATCTTGGAAAACAGTTCAAGCTTTAAAAAAAAAAAAAAAAAAAAAAAATCCTTCATGTTGGCCGAGTCTCACAGTCGCTCGTGTCCACATGTTGTTGGAAAAACACATTCTCTTGCTTCATTTAACGGTTGAATCTGTGGAACTAATGGACAAATGATGAGAGTCATAGTGCTGCTACACTCGCTTTTGTTGCCCGTGCAGAAGAAGCAAGCGAGAAGTCAGAGCTGTAACTCACTGCTGTAATTGCGACATATAAAGACAAGTCCAGACAATTAAACAGTTTATCAAATGAGCGCGCAGAGCGGGTTTAATTCGACCATTAGTGTCGGCTGCTGCGTGTACAGGTGCGTCTATAACATAACGAGAAACATGCAACAGGCCACGAGCTTTAACGTGAGTTAGATTTGTTGCACTTGGAGCCGGATAATGAGATTCATCTGCATATTATGAGTCTGGTTTGGGAGTTTTTGTATGACAGAAGTGCGAGTTTGACCATTTGACAACTGCGAAAGGTTTCAAGCAGATTTGAGGCCAAATAAAAACTAAAAAGCATCTCTGATATCCACTGAGATCTGCTGATATTCAAAACAAACACACAGAATATCAGAGCATCAGGCTCAGGTCTGATGAGGTGAAGTAGGGCCGTTACGTCATGGAGGACGACTCTAAGTCATTGTAGCTTTTATCTTTTGCAGAATAGACCGTCCTTACAACTAGTTGATTCAGTCTGAACTAATTTTTGTTTAAAACATCAACGTTTTTTTTTTTTTTTTTGGTCTCTTTTTACCCTCTTGATGACGACCGACGGCGAACTGCAGTTTGTATTTGCTTCTACATCAAAGGTTGTAACTCCCCTCCGAGCTCTGGCCTGTTGAGTCTTCACGTTGTGGTCATTCCTGATCACAGAGCAGCTCAGCGGCAGACTCCCATCATCACCTATAAATAGATCAGGGCCACGTGCACAGAGTGTGTGTGTGTGTGTGTGTGTGTGTGTGTGTGTGTTGACAATATGCTGAATTGCTGAAAAAGGCTGGTCAGTGACTTTAATCTCATGCTGCAATTTGGAATTAATCCCTCTAAAAACAGATGGTAATTATGGCGAGTCATTGATCTTTTCCTGATGCTGTAACGTTTAATATTTCATAATATTTTATAAAATTTGAGTTTTAAAAAATCATGTGTTTGAATTGTTGACAATGACATTTTTCTATTTGTACCTGAAGGTATTTACTAATGTTTGCAGGTGTAACTCAAGGTCGTGTTTACCCTTTAATATATGAGGTTAAAACAAACCCACAAATTCAATCTTTTTTTCCAATCTTAATGTGGTATTATTTTTACTACCAATAATAATAATAATATAATTAGTTTGGTGTCATTGGTCATATTAATTGCTTTTTTTTTTTTTTTGGTTGGGTTGAGTTGGCTTTGGGCCACACACACACACACACACACACACACACACACACACACATCAACAATATAAATCTACTGTCTGGTATCAGGTTCCATGCTGTGCACCTCCAGTCAGCGGACTAATTACATAGTAATGAGGCTAATCAAGAGTCAAACAGGAGAAACATTCAGCCTTGATGCTGTAATCCTGCTTTAAGCCTCCATGTATCCTTCTTTATGGTCTTAAATGGGCCCCAGTGGGCCATTAGGGAGGATCGAGGACGACCACAGTCCAGTCTCAGGAGAGAGAGAGAGAGTGTGTGTGTGTGTGTGTGTGTGTGTGTGTGTGTGAGAGAGGTCTGCAGTACAGTTTTGTATTGAGACGTGTCAGGGCTTGGAAGGTCGCTGCTGTTATTTATTTGGGAATCTCTCTGCAGACCTGCTGGGAATCCTCATGGTTCAGTGTACGTTAGACAGAGGAGACACAGTCAGAGGGTGGTGGTAGATCAACACTACGGCGCACACTGCAGAAACTCAGTTCGTTCACTTCCTTCAGTTAAGAGCGAAACAGTTGTGAAGTTCACGGTCGACACGTGGACTTTGATCTAACAGCATCCCCGCGTGGATACAACAAATGTCAGTGTTTACTATGCTGTCGTAACAGGAAATGCAACGAGGTGTGTGCCGACAGATTCAAGTCGAACTGTGGAAGGTTACTCACAATTTTTAAAATCAGCAATTTCTTACTTTAATTCTTTTATTTCTTAATTTTTTTTCTTTCTTTTGCAGTTGTGAGTAAATGTACAGCAGTTTTCTGCGGTTACACTGTGGAATACAAGTTTCCATCAACACCACATTCAAGAAAAACAAGTGCAGGATCCATGCTGACAGTCGTTGCCATTCATGTTGTGATTTCTTATAGTTAAAGGTAGTTAGAATGAGAGTACGCTGAGGGAACCACATTAGTCATATTTGAATAATCGTTTCAGACACTTTTCAAGCAAAAATGGCCACAAAAAAAATCCCTGGTTTCACCTTCTCTAATGTGCATTTGCTTTTCTTTTCTCATTTAGTGAAAATCTTTAAATACTTTTAAATGCTTGATAATGAAAATAGTAGTTGTATATAATGTGGATAATGGATGTTGTATATAATTTGTAGAAAACGCACAGATAAAGCAGGAGGAGCAGGAGCTGCTCTTCTGGCTGCAGCAGGTACAGAATCAGCTCTGAGGACAGTCTGCTGGATTTAATGTCTGATACTAATCACAGAACATCTTCATCTCCTCACAAATCCAGCTGATGGCCACTGAAACCAGAGCACACTGAGGATGATGAGGATGGTGATGATGATGTCATGGAAAGCCTCGGCCAATGAGAAATCAGCGCGTGGACGACGCATCACCTCCAAACGGAGAGTGAAGCTGCTGGGGAGATGAACACCTGTGCGTCTCAGGCCGATGGAGCGACGTCAAACTGTAACGGTGCGTTCGAGGACAGCTTGGAGAGAACATTCTCCGCGGGTGACACGAGTGTCAACACCGACGCTCTAGTAATTTGATATCCGGCTGATAATACGCGCGAGGATTCACACACAGACAACGGGGCAGGTGGGATGAGTCGGATGAAGGATGATGTGAAGGATGCCATGCCCTCGTCATTACGCACGGAAAATACACAACTATCAAATGTGTATATCTACTCTTTATCAATTTTGTTTTATATTTTTAATAAATGGTCTCTCAATAATTCCACATATTCTTTTTCAAATTTTATTTATAGGCATTTATCATTTGAAATAATATTATTTAGATTGTTTTCTCGTCGACTGTTTTTACGTTTTCATCAAAAGATAATTCTGCTGCTGCTGCTGCAAAATAAATAAATAAAAAATTTAAAAGAGGGACACACTGTCCAACACGGAGGCCCAGGTAATTTGGGCTCAGAGGTGCTCGTGCTTTGGTGCCTCATCAACACACACACACAAACACAAACACACACACACACACACACACACACACACACACACACACACACACACACACACACACACACACACACACACACAGCTTCATCAAGCCCTTTGAGTGAGCCACACAGTGTGTTTTACAGTGGAAACAGGCCGGTTAAGAATGGAAACAAACACACCCACAGCGCCCTGAGCAGCCTTCTCCTGTATCATGTTATACTGAGAGGCGTTTACAGCTGTTTTGTTTCATAATACAGGACGACACGCTGCGCGGGGAGAGCTGCCACTTTACAACAGCAGTGGAGCCTGCACGGCCTCAACAGATGAGCCTAAATGATATTTAATAAATCATTTATTTTGAAGGGATAAAAATCATATCATTCCAGAACCAATAACCACACGAATATCTGAAGGGTGGAAAATATCTGTGATACTCTCATTTAATAGTGACCATATTCATATTTATGTGTCACGAATAAAATGAGTTATTTCTACTATATTTCTACAGATATTTAGTCAATCTGTACTTTCTATTGTGAGGTGGTGGTGAGCTTATGAGGGGGTTTAATCTCCTTATAATTTGCTGTTATGTATTTCTGAACTGTGGTGGAACTTTTGTATTTAATATTATTTTAACTCAGCTTTTATTTCTGAGGGGAATTTTATTTTGGACACAAATAATCGACGGAAGAACGTGCAACTTTTTTATTCCATGAACCAATCGAAATCGAAAAAATACATTAAATAGTTTTTCTTTTCTTTCTTTTCTGTCTGTGCAGATCTGCGTGTCTCTCTCATGCAGAGCGGTGACAGGGCGGTAACGCGTTACAGCGCTGTAACTAGTTACATTTTCAGGATTATTATTGCAGTTGTTGCATTTGTCGTCACCCTCTCTGACTCTCCGGTGGAGGCTCGAAACATTCCCTGATATTCGCTCCGGAACGCTGTGATTTAATTTGGTGATTAATGAGAGAAAGACTGACCTTTACCGGGTGGGCGGGTTTTTTATTTATTTTCATTGCTTTGATTTTTATCGAGCTTACAGGATGACACGAACCGCGCAAGTCTGGCCCCCTTCCTGATTATTTATAGGAGAGCAGTGAGATTTAAATGTGAGAGAGAATGAACTGGAGAAGATGCGCTTGATCCTCACAAGGAAAAAAAACAAAACAACCTCTAATAATATTCTCTTAAAGTGACTCAGTGAGACGCACTACTTTTTTCTTTTTTTTTTTTGGCGTGAGGAGCCCGGTGCTGATAGGAGCTAAAAGCGAAGCGAATCCTCCAATTAAATCCCCTCAAGAACTGATGATTGATGATGTCAGCTGCTCTGCTTCTAATTAACGTTCAAATTTAGAAAAATAAATAAATAAAAGGTTTCGGACCAGCTTCACTTCAGACCTTACAGCCCGTTGGGCCGTTGTTTGGGGGGGCGGAGGGCTTGAAGCACATTTGAGGGTTAATAATCTACAGCAGCGCGGGTCGTGGTGGTCCGCAGAGCTCAGTGCAGGTTTATCCTCCACGAGATCAGATCTATAAAATAACCAGTGAAATAAAAATCAGAAGAAAGGTTTCCTCTTTCTCATAACATCCTCATAGAAGAACAAAGTGCTCTGGTCTAAACTCAACTCTGCTATTTCTGTAAAATAAAACCTTTAAAATATATATATATATGAATATATATTTTAATAATTCCATTTCTTGTGCAAAAAAAAATAAAAAATCATGGCATGCTGCAGTCTGCGTGCTCCCTTTAAATTCTGAACCTGATTTCAAGTGTAAAAAACGTCAAAGTAAATCAGAATCTCTGTGATATTAATAAGCACTCAGACCAGCCTGGGTTCTCGGCTACCTGCACTTTGTTCCTGTCCAAATCCCCAAACTGAATTTACTCTCACAAACTCCTGCTCGTTATGGAGAAATATATATTCAAAGCAGCCACAAAGGGTGGACCTCCAAGGCGGCTAATAGAATTTCCTGCTGTTTTATAACTCTGTCCCTAAACCAATGTCACCATATGCTCCTGTTGGCACAAGAATCTCCGCAGTGGCTTCCTGGGCGGCAGGTTTTCATCCAAATGGGTCAGAATAATCTGATTGTATTTTTTTTTTTTTTTAAATGATGCATTTTTTTCCGCCTGCGTTTGTTTTATTCAACCTCTGGCAGCAGCTGGCAGGTAGATTATAATTCAGCTGCTGAAATATTTATTTTGGTGAATTTATCGCGAGAAGCTTTTGTTCCATTTTGTGTAAAGAAATGTCCATTTGCTGCTGGTTTTATTATTCAGAGTGGTGACATTTTAATCCCAGGTATTTTACACAGTGTTGTCATACAACAAATATTTCACAGCTTTCTTTATATATATTTTTTTTTCCTTATAGATGCAAACTGCATATTTCGTTCTGCCTTCAGCTCGGGTCTAACCTCTACAAAGCATTAAAACGAATAGCGTGCCCAAGTGACGACAACAGCCAAACGTGTTAAATTTCACAAGTCTTAAATGAAAACAAGTTGTGTTTCCTCTAAACAAACGTACCTGCTGCTCTGCTCGGTGTCCAACTCGCTCCCGGTTTCTCTCTCTCTCTCTCTCTCTTTCTCTCCCTCTCTCTACATCCTAAACCTCTTTCAGTAAAACTCACACTCTCCGTCCTCAGACTCTGAGCCACCGCTCGGCGTCACCTTTGTTAGACGCCTGTTTCACGCTCCTGCATTAAATTACACTGTAACTCGTGGGCTTCACCTGCAGGGTCATATAGACGCACGGATAATTTACCAAGGGAAGAGAAAAGAACAAAACTCAACAAACACCACAAACTAATTCAGATTGTTCTTTCCTCTGGATTTCTGCCTTCAATATATATATATATTTAAAAATATTGCTTTAGTTCCAGAAATTATTTTTAAAAGTCATTCTCTACGCATATAATCAAGTTGTAGCCTTATATATATAAATGTGTATATATAAATGTGTATATATATATATATATATATATATATATATATATATATATGTATACATGCATGTGTATATATAAGGCAGAAATCCATCACCTGTCGTGTTTGTTTATTTGTGGGAAAATATTTTGATAGTCATCACAATCAGGTCCGTAAATGTTCTCATTGTGTCTATTTCTAAGAGTCCAGTCAAACATAGTGTCTAATGCGCACATTACGCATAACGCTCTATGCGTAATTACGCACCAAAATGGGAATCACTGCTGGAGACCATTGTTGGCTCGGTGTTCTCCTCACAACTTTCCCATAATGCAAAGATGCTGGTGGCAGTATTTTAATGGCCATCAACTCTCCCTTTCTAGAGGAACAGACCAGCAGAGGGAAACAGATGCATAAACATTTCGGGGCATCTTTCTCCTCGGCAGCAACAGACTCCTCCTATTCCCCACGTCCAATTAGTTATTATGGTCCGGCCCTTTAAGACGCAGCAGCGGGTCAGCAAGTAGTGTAGTGTTTCTCTAATTGAACTTCGCCCAATCAACAATAACTCGTTAGCAGTCGCTTTCTTTTTCTTGCTGCTTGAGACAGCTTTTTTTCCCCTTGCAGGGATTCACCCCCCTCCAGTCTGTTACTTCCTAAAGATCTACATGGAGCTTGGCAGAGGACCTGCGAATCTCTGAGGGGAATACAGTCCGGCTGCCTTTGCAACTACGCCCGAAGCATGGTTATTTTGGAGGAAAGCTCTCAGGCGAACTAAGTTGCGACATTCGGCTTTAAAGTGTCAAAAAATAGAGGAGGACTCCGAAGGCGCCGAGCACCAGAGGAAACACTTGTGGACGCTTTAAACGACCATTTGAATGAAATAATCAACTTTCGTGGAAGCAGCGATTCTTCGGGACTGCGATGACCTCCAGTAAAGACATGAAGGCAGGTTCTGTGTTGCAGTCCGGCGGCGAGGAGAGGAGACGGGCTCCCTTGGACCAGCTGCCGCCGCCGGCCAACTCCAACAAGCCTTTAACGCCGTTCAGCATTGAGGATATCCTTAACAAACCCTCGGTGAAGAAGACGGTGGCCAGTATCTGTCCGCCGAGAGTGCTGGAGAAAGTCACGGGCTCTAACTCGGCGAGGAACGGGATCACCACTCCCTCCTCGCCGCTGTGCGCGCTGGAGGAGTTGGCCAGCAAAACGTTTAAGGGTCTGGAAGTCAGCGTTATCCAGGCAGCGGAAGGTAAAGACTGGCTTTTTTGTATTTGTAGGTCAAATCTAAATTTCCGGACAGACAGTTTAACTTTAAAACAGTGATCAGACTCTCAGCTGAAATCACAGACAGCTGGGTTTGTTTTGACTTTTAGTGTGGACATGTTAAGGACAGCTCTATGGGAATGTGTACAAAACACAAACTAATGCATACTAATACTACATTTACGCACTGAAATGTTCATGCATGTGATCTATAAACTGCTAAAACTGGCCCATATACTGGCTGCTACAGCAGTTCACATGCTGTCAAAGAGTCAATCAGCCATTATGGCCAACTGCCTGTAGTGTCATGCTGAATACAAACGGGCAGATCACCTTAAATGACACATGGATATTGTGTATTTGTGATCCATTACAAAACTAATGGACCTAACAATCCAAATGTTTGGTTCATTTCTTGTTTAATTAATAATATGGTAGAAAACTCAGCAGTGGGATGAATTATGAGCTCAGCTGGATCCAGCAGCAGCTCCCGACCCGCCAACTTCTTAAAAGTTGCTGTTTAAATCGAGTGGGAGAAATTGAACGTTTTGTTTTTAAGGAAAAAGACAGAGCCGAGCCTGTGAACCGAGGACAGGCCTGTTGTGTTCTGCAGTGCCCTCTGTTGCTGCTGTAGTTTGTGTGTGTATGTGTGTGTGGTTATGGTGGTGGTGGGGGGGCGGGGGGGGGACGTGGCCCTTGCGGCTGTTTCATTCCTCTGTGTTTTCCTCTCCCAACCCTCCCAAGGTCGCGAGCATCTAAACGCCTTCGGACAGAGACAGACGTCGAAAAAGAGGAGAAAGTCGCGGACGGCCTTCACGAATCACCAGATCTACGAGCTGGAGAAGAGGTTTCTGTACCAGAAGTACCTTTCTCCGGCCGACCGAGACCAGATCGCGCAGCAGCTGGGGCTCTCCAACGCGCAGGTCATCACCTGGTTCCAGAACCGCAGGGCCAAACTCAAGCGGGACCTGGAGGAGATGAAAGCGGACGTGGAGTCGCTAAAGAAAATCACCCCACAGACCCTGCAGAAGCTCGTCAGCATGGAAAACATTGACGATGCCCAGGGTGGGGGGCCCGAGGCCAGATCGCCCAGTGTCTCCCCGACCTCGCAAGGACACCGGGCCTTCCCACAGTCCCCCTCCTCATCCAGAGACCAAACCACGGATGAGTTCTCGGAGGACGACGAGGAAATCGAGGTGGACGATTGACAGTCAGGGGGCCTGTGATTTTCATAAGCAACAACAAAAAAAGAATATTAAAAAAAAGGGGGCATTTTTTCTTCCCAAACTTTTGCACGGATATTGACAAAAAGGAGAATATACACATATATAAACATTTCAGGAAAGTTTTTTTTCTCCTCCTCCTCCTTTTGTTTTTTTCTCCTTCATTTTAATTTATTAATCGGACTGTTAAAACCTTCCAGGTCTGTCTTTAAGTCTCACCACAATATCTGAGGAATATCCTTCCAGACAGAACTACCTAACTGTTATGGTACAGGAAGACTGAAAATTGTGTAAACATTTTAATATCTCACCTTCTTTTTTTTTTGAGGGGTGTGTGTGGAAAGTTGTGCAATTATTATTATTATTATTTTTATTTTTTTTGTTTGCAATTTATTCGCATTCTTCTGTTTAAGGAATCGGATCTGCCAAATATTTAAATTAACCCCCTCCACCCCTTTGTTTTTTTTTTTCCATGCACAGTCCATCCCACCTTAAGTTGTAATACTTTTTTTTTTTTGTCCTGAGCGAAACGTGTTTCTGCAAAGCATGCAGGCCTGTTCGCAGCGCAGAGGAGGCATCACTATTAGTACCGACTGCAAAACTTTCACACGCTCTGAGTTCTGTATATAGATCAAACATCCTATGCGATAATTTTATTGTAACATTCTATTTAATCAGCATCTATGTAAATAAAGGTTATATGATATTTCAAGAAGCTTCCTGCGCGGTTGGATTTGTGATGGTTCATAAAGTTATTAGAAGGATTTGGAAAATTATAAAAATCTGAGGGATGACGCAGAAATGTGTCCTTATAGGAATATTATGATTAGACCATAAGAAATGGGATTTTAAAGGGATGTTAATATATTTTAAAGTAAAAAGACAAATCAAAACAAAACATAGAAAGCCACATGTGCTCTTAAATCCCTAAAGGAATATTAGAAGAGGTGTAAGGTGACCACGGGCGCTCTATGGGAATGCTGGATGATTAAAAAGTCACATTAATGTTCTATAGGATTATTATAAGAATATAATAAGATATAGATTTGTCGTTAGAGATTAAGGAAATACATGAAATGTTCACCCTAAAAATCTGCCCTGCTTGGTAAAAATGGGCGCTTGTGAATAATTGACCTCTGCTTTCAGCCCTAAAGTGCCATGACTTCAATTAGCAGCCGTCCACCGCCTTTATTCCCATTCTTTCGCCCGGCTTTGAATATATCTTGTCACAAGAAGGTCCCGGTCTGGCTGCGGTGTTAAGAGCAGCTTTGCCTCCGCCCCTGCGCCATATGTTTTCTTGCTCCTTTTTTTTCTTCTATGAATCGTCTTTAACACAACTAGTCGACATGATTGATTAGGTTAACCCGCCTTTGCCTTAACATAAAACAGCTTCCACCCAGCCGTGGGCAATAATGGCACGCATCTGCCAATCCTGACTCGGGTTTGTTTGGAGAGAGAGAGAGAGAGAGAGAGAGAGAGAGAGAGAAATCTGCCATGAATAGCAAACGGGTTAGTGTGAGGAGCCTAATGAATAAACCTCAATGGGAGGCAGTGGAAATGCGACGTGCTGCTGCTGCTGGCTGACCATTTGCAACAGTTTTGTAACGGGATCAAGAGCTTGGTGTGAGTGTGTGTGAGTGTGTGTGAGTGTGTGTGAATGTGTGTGTGTGTGTGTGTGTGTGTGTAAAAGTGTGTGTGTATCTGAGGGAGGGGAGGATGGTGTTATAGTTATTTTAGTGCTAAAATGTTATTTACCCTAAAAACAATTAAGACTGATGATCACTGGTGTTTAATAGAAACCGGTTTATAATTTACATTTTTATTTTATTTTAATCTTTTTTTGCGCAAATATCGCAACAAATCAGTTTCCCGCTGCGGACTGAGGTCAGTTTATTCTGTGTTTATTCTTTAATAATAAATGACCTATTTATTAATTTGAAATAGTTAATTATTCATTAACTGAAGCTGTTGTTGTTATTCGAGAATATAAATCAAGCAATTTACATTTTCAGCCCCAAGACATTAAAACGTATTTTTAAAAACAGAATTAAAAAATGCATTAATTGTATATAGTATATACATTTATTTAATAATTATAATGATAGTGATTTTTGGAAGGCAGATCCCCTGGTATTAAAACCATTTTGTTGACACGAGTTGCTTAAAGAAAACGCACCGGAAACAAATGGAATTACGCTTGAAAATATATATTTTTAAAAAAGCCTGAATATGAAAATGTGAGAGTTGAACCAAAGAGCTTGTCAGGCCTCTTCCTTTTCTTGTGTGTTGTGTGTGTGGGCACAGAGGCAGAGCAGCCTGGCGCTCACAATAGAAGTAATCGGCTGGAATCGTGAGGGTTGAAAAGTCAAGCAGGCCTTTTATTATGGAGCCGCTGTGAAGTGGCAGCAGGAACAACACAGTGGATGGAGCTTTAAATAAAAGTCAGTGGACAGACGGGTTAAGTCCTGAGCGTTAAACCTGCTGATTAAACTGTAACCACTTATTCATTAAAACGAGTATCTCTCTGTCAGACATGTATTCTGACTTTACAACTAATGAATTGTACTTTATATTCTCATGTGGTGCCACTGCAGCACTTTTATCTCAACAGCATTAATATAATGTTGCTTTAAGGTTCATCTTTTTCTTTTATGTTGAAATTTTAAATTGAAGGATATATGACACATCAAACCACTTTTACTCTGAAAATTCGGTGTATTACTTATTATTATTATTATTATTATTATTATTATTAGTAGTAGTAGTAGTATTATCAGTAGATGAATAACTTTCAGATTTTCCACATTAAATTACTGGATCAATTTTCAGAGCAATATTTCTGCCCTCTGTTGGATTTTAGGAAATAAACTAAAAGTGTAGCTGATGTAATTCAGAGGTGAATTACACACAAGCCAGTGGCTCTTTAAAATCACTGCCACCCACCCCCCCCCCCCCCCCTGTGTGTGGGGCCACATTCAGATGCACATTTTTATATCTATTATAATGAGAAAAATTAAAGCCCAGAGGTGGCGAGAGAGACTAAATGCATTCTAACCTGAACGCTCCAACAGGAACCGAAAACCTTCATTTTGGCCTAAAGGTCACAGCTATTGGGGATTTTTTTTTTCTCTCAACATAAAAGTGCCCTGAAGGAACACGCTCAGGCTTTATAAAGGCGACTGGGGAATAATGCATGTACGTGTGGCTGTGGACCTGTGTGTATGTGCCGCTGCTGCTGCTGCTGCTGCTGCTCGTCATGGAGGTTATTTTATTCTTCATTTAGAAACACTGGCCACAGGGGCCTGATTTAAAACAGCCAAAGGTTCATGTCAACTTCTAATATTATCGAGGTTATTAAGGAAATATTAAAATACCTTCCTTGGGAAAATAAGACTTTTAATTTGTCAACAAACACCCTCCTTTTTGTTTATAGCGTCTTACACACTCATGTCGTGAGAAGAGCCTTTGTTCCAGGTTATTGATCCTCTGCACTAAAATGGAAAATTGTTGCCTTTGATGAAGTTTAGAAATTGAAAGTCTATTTCTAACCTTTGACCTTTAAGATCCATTAACAACAAACACTGATGTTTGTCTTCATACAGCAGTGGAACAAACTACATGTTACCTACATGACGTTATCCAAATGTCAATAATTCATTCATGTTATTTTGTGTGTGAAAGTCATTTCTCAGTATGATCTCGAAGAGGCAGCTCAGTAAAAGTGTCGCTGAAATGTTGTGGCCTCTGCAGCACAGTCCGCTTAGAGAGAGCAGAGACAGAAGAAGATACAAGGCTTGTATACATTATCAGCCCCTGTCAGGTTATCAGAGTCTTTCCTTACACTCTGGACAAGATCTCACATCAAAGCTTTGCCTCCTGTCCCTACAATGTCTGAGGAGCACCAAGTCTGCCACCTAGTGCCGAGGAGGGGGGACTGTCTTTGCGATCAGTACAAAACAAGAGTTTTGTAGCGACCGACTGTAGCTGGTGAAATTCTGCAGAAATAACGAGGTTTAAGGTCCGGATGGACACAAGATTCAGTTGTGTATGAAATCTCGAGTCGAAGACAAGAATCCTCGTTAAGCCTTCACAGTGCAGAGTGCAGTTTATCCACCAGTGTTTTCCATACAGTTTTCTCTGTAAGCCTCTAAAACATGCAATAAAATATCAGCACAGTTAGTGTGTCACATAAACATTTAGAAGATGAGGTGGAATGCCAGTCGGCTTAGCTGCTTTTTCATTTGGTAATGGCAACTATGCTGCTTAAAGGGCCTGAGTACTCCAGTGATTTTACACACGGAGCTCTGTTTACACATCAGAAGCAGCAGAGCTACACAGCCCGGGACAAGGGTTGTACGTTGTCTTGTCTTGGCTCTGGAGGGAGCTTTCTAAAGTCTACAGAAACCCCGGACGAGGGTTATCTCCAACTGGGCTTGCATACCATAAATCCATGACAGAAATCCTGCCTGACAAACTGGGAGTATGGAGTTTGAAAGATGTGGGCATTTATCTGGCAGACGGGGTCCGTGAAAGATGCTATTGAGTTGCATTATTGGAAGTGTAGGTTCCAGCATTTTTGGAGCTTGGCTCATACTAGGGCTAAAAGTCAAGATTCTCAGCCTGTGCTGCAACTATTTTACACCATTAAAAATAATAAATAATAAATCTGTCTCTTATGAGTCTCTCAACTTTGTGGAAATGCACAGAGAAATTGCTAAAGTTCTCCTTAAGTCAACAAAAAACAAATGTTATTTGACCTTCTGAGTGTTAAATGCAGGCTGTCAGTGTTTTAATTAATCTAAATATAACTATAGTGGGCGTTGGAGCAGGGGTTTACTACCTACTGTCCATAGACTATGTAGGTCAAGACAGATCAAGTGATAGACAAGTGCCTATAAAAAGTTGAGACAGCTATTGATAGACCTCGTGGTCAAATTGTTTTGTCACCTATGGAAAGTATTCACCCTCCACGGAGGGTTTTCTTTTATATTTTATTACTTTACAACATTGAATCTCAGTAGATGAAATAGTATTTAATATCTAAATACAAACAACTGATTGATTTAAATAAGAACAATAAAATACAGAATGAACTAGAAGGGCAGTCGGTGAGCGCAGATCTCCACCCAGTGTCAAACAGCGACCACCAGACTTCAGAGAAAAATATTCCAATTCTTTGAAAATGATCTGGATCCGCTCCAAAGTTTTACGGGCTCTTCCCTGGCCCGCGGCCCGTCCCTCCACTGAGTTCAGCGCAAATCGGCTCAGTACATTTGTAATCCCGCTGACAAACCGACACGGGTGAAAACAGCCTCGTTGGCGGAGGTGATTTAAGGTGACTTTGCTTGACATATACTAATAATCAGTTGTACAGTTTTTATAAGTTATCTTATCATAAATTGTGATCAGCGATCTTAATCCCTGCATCTAGAAGGATCAGTCGTGAACACAACACATCACTACAAACAAATCTGTGACACATCCACTGAAAACTGCGGTTCAAGGCTCTGAACGTCGCTGGGATCTCAGTCAGGTGTGTTATAGAAAAAAGGAAAGGATGTGGCACAGCTGTAGAAGAGAGGAGCACTAGTGAGTGAGGCCACCAAGAGATCTGCAGGACTGAGATATGAGACGCACAAACCTGCTGCTGATAAGATTCACCTGTCAAGAGTTTCCCCCGACAGGTGAAGAAACACTTGTGATCTGAAGCTAAGTGTTTGCCACAGGGCGTGTGGGAGACTCCAGTTAAGTAGCAGATGATTCTATGGTCTGATGAGACTACACCTTTTTTTTTTTGATTGGTAATATTAAGTTTTCTGTGATCACCACTGCAACAGACCTCACAGAGAAACACAGCATAAGGAGCCTGGGTGGCGGCAGCAGCATCTCGCTGTGGCAAAGCTTCCCTGCAGCAGACCTGCAAAAAGACCTGGGAACACTGAAGACGAAAACCAGTGCAGAAAAATCCAACAGGAAAAACCTGCTGCAGTCTGCAACCGCACTGCAACATGGGAGATGATTTATTCCAACAAGACAACAACCCCAAACATCAGGCCAAAGCTGGACAGAAATGGCTTCAGAACAACAATGACTGGCCAAGTTAAGAGTCCAGACTTTAAAAATGACTGTTCACTCACAGTCCCCGTGCAACCTGACAGACACTGAGCAGTTTCTTAAAGAGGAATGAGGGGAAAAAAAAAAATGCAGTGTCCAGATGCGTGGAGCTAAAATTGACAAATCCACACGGACTCAGGACTGTAACCACTGCCAGAGGAGCTTCTACTACACATTGACTTTAAGTAGGTTAAAAGATTATGCAATAATATCTTTAGTGCTTTATATTTGTGATTCATTCACTCCAACTTTTTTAGAGATTTGTTTCCCTTTAACGTGAAGTTTTTCTTTGGTGATTGGCAGGAAAACTTCTTGTTACATCTGAGATTTAAATATTAAAAGAAACTGAACAAAGTCTGTGACGAAAAGCAGGAAGTGGCACTGACGTACTTTTATAAAAAAAAAAAAAAACTAAAACGTATCAAACATCAAGGTTTTACTTGTGTGTGAATCTTTCGCTTGAATTTTAACATTTAAAGGGCAAATTCAAGACCACGACATGTTGGAGCAGAGAAAGTCAAATGCACAACTTTCATTCTTCTTACGGCACATTTGACACTGTCGCAGCCATGAGCCTGTTTCCAGACAAGATAACTAATGTACAGTTTCTATAGTTCTTTCTATAGTTTCAGCTGGTTGATATTCACCACGTATAATTAGTATCTGCTGTTGCTAATAACTGACTGCAGGTCAGCTGTGCAGAGAAAGCCGCTGCATCATTAATAAAAACTTTGTGGCTTCACAGGTTATTACCAAAACGATTTAATATTTTTCTGTAAAGATCATGTGAGACGCAACGTACTGAGGAACTAAAAAACTAAAATGAGGAAAAACTTACTACAGTTTTGTTTATCACACACACACACACAAACACACACACACACACACACACACACACACACACACACACACACACACACACACACACACACACACACACACACACACACACACACACACACACACACACACACACACACACACCTAGTGTTGTTTAACTCCTCTGTAGATTCTTTATGTGGATAAAAACAACAAAAAAAACAAACATATGGTACCGTAAGCAAGTGATACAAACTATTATTTTACCCATTTAAAATTTATTTTCAAAAATACAAAACAAGGAAAATAAGTATATGTACACAAACACTATTAAAATAGAATATGTATTGTACAAAATATGTACAGCTATCCTCAGACTGAAAACAAATCCTATCTGGTCCTTTTGTCCTTGATGGTGTAGTGAAGGACTAATGGTTGGGCCTGGGAGAGAAAAATTGTAAAAAAAAAAATAAATTAAAAATTAAATTATTACTTTTGCATCTGACACATTTAGAAGTTGAATAATCAATACATTTTGAAGTGATGTAAAAAGTGAGTGTAAGTATTAAGGTTAGCGATTGAGAATTTGCCATTAACACAGCATCAGTGAACTTTCTCCTGATTTTCAAAATGAGCTAGTAAAAAGAAAATCTGTTCAAGTGTGAAGGAATGTATGACATTTGTTGGCACTAGTGGACACTGGCTGTACTGTACCTTGCCAAACCAGTGTGAGAGCCATAGTCGTTTCATGGTCATGTGATCGGGCAGAGACTCGTTATTGAACAACATCTGGACCTATAGGGAGACCACACAAACAGATGTGAAGGGGAATCTGAAAGCAACAGCTGGGATTATTTTTATATGTGAAACGTTAGTAAAAGATGCGACAAAGAAGCAGAATACATTTAAAAAAAAAAAAAGCATACTCTTGATGTATTGTGTCTTGTGTCTCCATCATGAACTCATTTGTTAAATGAGGCTTAATCACAATAATAAAAACACACGTGTCCTTTAATTGAAGATTTAACTCAAACGGCCTTCGGCGAGTCACAGGAAATCTACTCCTTCCCTACAGAGCTGAGGGAAACATGGCTGACACCAACAGGTTTGTTAGCTAAAAAGATCTGGACAGGGTTTCAGCATTTCTCTCCTGTTTCTTTACTGTTGTGACTTTGTTTAATTAAAAAAGGCATTTGGAGTGGCAAGTGGAATAAAAATGTTCATAAACAAGGTTAACACAAAGGTTTTATTCATGGTTTTCTCAGGCAGCTCTCTGCAAGCGACAACACACAACAATCCTGCTTCAGAGTTTAGGATCGGCTCTTCGACCAGCTACCAAACGGTCGGCCGTCTTTAAAAAGGTTACCCACGGTTTAAAGAGTCTTTATGTTGTCGGTTCAACACAGGCTCTTGGTTGGTTCTCAAAGTAACACAACGACAGGATGTATGACCATGTTGCTCATGGGTTTCAAACACTTCCTGTAGTAAAACATCTAAAAGGAAAAAATCTAAATCAGACGGGGGTCCGTGGTCTAATCTGTGTCAGTTTAGGACTTTGATGTGAAAATTTGGAGAGCCACCGGCATAGAGTGCATGTCATGTTGCTATGGTTACATGCAGGTCACCCATGGTTAATTTTACAACATTTCATTCCGCTCATGAATCTCATTAGTAAACTCTCAGCACAACAGGTTCTCGATAAACGTTGAGTAAATGACAAAAAAGGAACCCGCGAGTGTCACCAGTGTTTCTCAGTCGGAAATTCTTCACAACAATAAACTGCTCCAAAGCCAAACGCTGATTTAAAGTAAAGTAAAAAGGTGTGTGCACATGAAATAAAACGATCCAGGTGTAATTACTAGAGATGTATTCTTTGTCTTCCATAACTTTCTCTCGTGATGCAGCTCAACTGCCACATTTCACACATTCATCCTCATTAGCAAAGGCCAAGTAAATGTTGATAAACCTGGAGTGTACGGTCACGTGCACCGTCACGTCTTCTTGTATCGGATCGCTGACTATGACCGACTGACCTGGTGTTTTTCCACGTTTAGTCGATGACAGAGCACTTTCCGTAGGTGTCTCACTTCCGCTCGGACAGAACAGCGAACAAACTTCTGCTGTGGAGACGAGGTCAAACACACACATGTAAATCTTCAGGGAGGGAAAACGACCAGTCAATGACACGTTCAAAAACAAAACAAGTCTTTACTGCTCCAACACTTGTGGTCACCGGGGAGCTAATTAGGCAGATGTCTTGTTTACACTGCAGGTTTAGATGCCTGTTTACTGAACAATGGAAAATATCCCTCATTTTCTTTGCTTGAATTTACTTTTTGTTGACTTACACTTCTGCTTTTGCTGTTCAGTAAAGTAAAAAGCCTGACAGTCATAAATGTCTCTTTAGATTTGCTCGTAACACTTGAGGCACTGGCTGGTGTCTCTAAACTGCTGTTTTAAATTTTCGCATTTAAAAAAAAAAAAATGTTTTTAAAATGTCTATCCAACACTAAACACGTTTCCAAGCCTATAAGAAAAGCAAACTAATAATGAGGAAACGGTGTATCAACAGTGTGAGGGCATACTCCCGTTACAGTTCAGATTTACAGCTGACAAAATCCCAGGTTACTGCTGGACGCTTTCCAGTCTCAGCTGACTTATTACACGCTCTTAAGCCAAAGAGCTAAATTTCCTTTCCCCCTGCATGAAGTACAAGACTGTATTTCTTTAAAAGCAGAGGCAGAAATTTCATTTACCAAATTTCCACCTCTGTAAAAACAGATGAGAATGAATGGACGAGCTGCACGTCCAATCAGCTTCAGTAACAAAGGTTAAGAGTCAAAAGTCAAATCCAGAACACTACAAGGACAAAGCTTTCCTTGGAAAGCTGATCCAACATTAGACTCCAGAGCGCGTTTACGCTTTTGTCTTTATATTTTAATAAGGACGCTGGCTCATCTATTTCCACACAGAGGTTACGGAGAAAGACAACTGTGCAGCACGAGTCAGGAATGGAACAAATGAAGCTGCATGTTACTATTATTATAATGTAATATAAGTTACAACAATAAACACATTTCAACTACACACAGTGGTCAGAGAGGACAGGGGTGTGTAATGATGCCCTAACACTTGCAGCAGCAACCAGGTCTCATCTGTTTCAGTGCACCATCAAGACCATAACATCTCCCATTCAAACTGATCTGGAAACAGTGAAAACATTTTTTAAAAACTAATTCTGAAATCTTGTTTTGGATCTAAAACCGGAGGAGGGACGAGCAGCAGCACACATGCGTTTGTTAAACGAGGCTGCCCTCTGCTGGCTGACTGAAGTCTCTGCAGTCGGTCTAATAATGAGGGTCGGGGCAGCGTGAACAATAAGCACAGTGGAATTTGACACAAGCCATGTGTTTTAGTTAAACTGCTCTCCCAATGATCATTATTCAAGTCTTGATTCAGTGAAATCTGGGCATTATACCTCGACACACACCTCCCTGGACAAATGGGCCTGTCAGGAGTGTCTGGCCACACAGAGAAAACCCCAGTAACAACTGACAAGCTCTGCATTTTTTTTCACTTTGGTGGGTTTGGAATTGTTTAGCAAGCAGTGTTTCAAACACCTTTACATTTACATTGCCAGGATGTAAAGTCACGAGGAAAAACTATTAGAATATGAAAATCTAACAGCTTTGTTTTAAATTGCTAAGAGAATCAAACACTATAAATGATCTGTTGCCATTATTTATTCCAGGCAAGGTCAGGCTGGGTTTGGCCAAAATAATATGTGCTGATACAACTTCCCTAAAACTCTGATTTTAACCAGATATTTTATATTATTTAGAAAAATGAACAGAAATCTTGACATGACAGATTTAAGAAAATAAATGTATAAAACCCTGCAGGTGGTGAGCTCCTCTGTTTGAACCAGATATCTGCTGCAATCCATTTCCAGTTTTTTCATTTTGTTGATTTGGACAAAACAACCCAGTTTCGTGACAGAGCCACAGTGGTGCTTCAAACTGATCTTTAAATCATGAACACACACATCTGGCAGCTCATAGTTGCTGCTTTGAAGTAGATCTTATTATTATTAATTATAAAATCTCCAGTTATTGAGAGATTAGTGGTCAGGATGGGAAATAAAGAACGATTACAGCATGCTTCACTGGCGTACTTGTCCCACTTATCCCTGTCTCTCAGTGCGCACGAGGCTTTCGTCTGCAGTCGGACTAACCAGCTCTGAGCGCTGATTTCTGCTGCTGCTGCAGATGTCATTGTGCCATGTATTTGCTTAGCAGCTAAAGGCAGAAAATGACTTGTTAAGGCTTCAGAGAATCCGCCCCTAGAGACATGCTTTGCCAAGTCACTTTTGAAAGCATCCATAACCAGCTCAACAATTTCTCCAAGTACACAGACTATTACTGAAATACAATGCTAAATACATCTAGGGTAGTTTTATTGGTATGAATGACTTACCTGAAGAGTAAGTTTTGTCTTATCTTTTCCAGCGAGTGATGAACTGTAAAGACAAAGCAGAAGAGACAGTAATGAAAAATACAGGACAGGTTTATCTTGAAAACTCGTAACTAACAAAACACATTCCAACACAGTCGCCTTCGTATTCATATTATGAGACTTCTGTCAAAATGATTGTATTTTAGAAAAACACACAGAGATCACTTCAAGATAAATCCGTGGGAGCTCACCTTAGCCTTTCTAAACACAGTGAAACCTGCTCATCGTATCTGTAGAAGTGAGCTTTCGAATGGTCAAAGCTCGTGTACGGTAAACCTGTAGCATCAGGTACTGCATCTGGTGAGAAGAGAAATAAAGTTTAACTTTACAAAACGAAGAACAAATTAATCACCACGCTGTTGACCGTCCAGGTTACTGCAGTGTGGTCAACCCAACAATATATCTCATCACCCATATATAATTCAGGGAAGCTGTCGTTCATTGTCGGGATGTTTGGGAAAAAAAAGTTGAATAAAATGTTCCACTGTCGTCCATTTCCAATAAATGTCATATGATCCTTGGCAAGTGCAGCACATTGGTGAGTTTTAAACCAACAATGTCACATAAATAGGAGAGAAAAAAAAGTTTAATCCCAAATCTGATCTAAAGTGAAATCACAGATGGAGACACAAAGTGAGGACTTACCGTCTCCGGTGGGTTGGATGACTCTCTCTAACCCACGTGACTGATAAAATTCCTTTATTCGTTTGTCTTCACCTGTTTAAAAACAGGAACGCACCATGAGACTTATTACACCAAACATTTTCCAGCACGCTGGCACAGAGAACAGAATTTTTTTACATACTTTCTTGAAGTCCAGGCACCAGTTTGTAGACAATGTCTTGCATCACTCGATCCAGTTTGAGGTTGAGTAAAGGCTGCGTCTCGTGGATTTTGATGTTGCACATCGGACAATACTTGCTTGTTTGCAGGTATTTCACAATACAACTTTTACAGACTGTAGAGCAAGAAGAAAAACAGTCATTTTATTCTGATTAGCCTGATGACGTCCTGGTGAAAATGATTGCGAAATGGCAGAAAAACTTGTGAATGAAAGGAGAACAGATTATTGTTTTTTGTCCAGCTCTGTTAAAACTCACAGGTGTGCAAACACTCTGTAATTGTTGTGGCATCTATGAAGTATCCCGCACACAGGTAGCAGACGATGTGTTCGTTCAGGTCCTTGATCTTCAACTTCACCTCCTCCTGTTAAGACAAACAAAAAGGTGTAAACGTTAATTTATCCCCCGAACAAAGAAGCACAATTCATCTGCTTAAACTCAAAACAAACTTCTCATCTGAAAGCAAAAGATGTACAAATTTTGGTTTATGTTCTGAGGGATAAAGACTGCTTAAAAGACTAATCCGCCCTAAAACAACAGTCAGGTGCCCACATGAACACTGCACCTGGTTTTGCTTGCTATAAATCCTTCCTCCTGTCCATGCCGGCCTTAGAGAGATTGCCTTGTTAGTATGAAATTCTCCCTCTCTGGTTTACTTCTGACAGTTTTTCCATATTGAATTTTGTTCTAAAAAGATGAGACTGTGGATTTTGTAACTTAAGGGGATCTCTTTCTGTCAGACCAGGAGAAATGATATGCAGCAAGCTAAACCTGTGTCACATATGGTAATGTGAGTACTGTTTTAAGACAGACTTGAAAAATTGCGAATTTATCCTTTATAAAAACAGCTGAACCAGAAACCGTGACTCCGTGAGCAGCAACTCCAGGTCAAGAAACAAAAACTTTTGACTGATTATATAATGAATAGCAGTGTGAGTTTAACCTAAAAACCAATGTTATGACTGCTACATAATGAGCCTCAAACTGAACTGAGGACTCAGCACTGCACCTTTCCGTTGTGATCTTAAAGCCTGGGATGTTTATTCTTTCAGCTTTCTTCACACAGTGCACTAGGTTTAATACAGAATAAACACTCAGCGGCCACTTCAATAAGAATTGTATAAACATACAATCAAGACAATGTTTTTTTTTTACATTTCAGAAATATTCAAATCCAATAATGCAGTCCAGAACGACACCACAACTGACTTACGACATCAACATTAAAACATATGATTTAATAACCTCTATGAACATTACAGTCAACACACAAGTAGACTTGAAGGCTGAAAGCTGCATTACATTGCATTGTACAGATGAACCGTCTTTCTCTCCCCGAAACAGAGCTTTTCCAAAACAGCCAGCAATGTGTGTGTGTGTGAAGCTGAAAACTCTGGTTTGGTGTTTCGGTGTGAACAAATAAAGCTTTTAGCAAAAGGATGAATTAAGCCAGTCAAGTTAGGGTCAGTGGCTGTGTGGCAGTAAAGTTAAGATCAGATTTAGTCTCCTCTAACTTCCACTGTGATCGTTCATTTTAAACACCAGTAAAGCCGAATACACAGCAGAGCATTTTCCGATTTTTATAGATTGATGACTTTCTTTGTAATATCACATTTTAAGCCGTATATATGCTGAAGACACTTCGAGCATGAAAAGAAACTTGGTCTGCTGGACTGTCCATCTCACTCCTCAGTTTGCTGTGTCAAGACCCACAGGGTGCCTTTTAGCAGCTGACCCTGACCTTTGACCTCACAGTGTAACGAAGAAAGTAAAACCGAATGGCCGGTGAAGTTTTAAAATTAAACTACGCTGAACGTGAAAGGGCTGGACAGTTTTTTTTTTTTTTTTTTTTTTTTACAAGTGGGTCAGAGGCCAAATCCGGTTTTCGGACCGACGGGGTCAGCTGAGAGCAACGTCACAGAACAACTCCACAACACCGAACAAACTAATGTAACCGCTGCAAATAACGTGGAGTTGTTGTTCCCGTTAGACACACACACGCCGTTAGTTCGTTATACAACAAGCGGAGCGAGAACCCGCGGAGTCAGCAGCCGTTACCGTCCCTGCTCGCTCATTTAGCGTTTGAACAAACAATAAAGTCCCGGTTGAACTGGTGAACGCGGCTGAGTTTATGGGCTAAAAACGAGCGGAATAACAGTTAGTAAACGAGATTTTAAGCACGTTGAGACAGAACAACACGGGTAGACCGCCCCCCCCCTCCTCCTTTCGCCCCCGGTCCACGCATGCTCACACACGGCTCTCTTCAGCATCGCTCTCCCTCTCTCTCCATCAGCGCCGCGGAGACGACAACGATCTCCCGTAAATGCGCGGGTTTAACTCGCCTCTGCCGGAGTCTGACTCCCCGCACGTTTCTGTCCCGGCGGGAATGAGCTCTAACAACACGGCCACTCACCTCGTTCCTCAGCGGGTCCAGTTTGTAGACGGACTGTAGCTGATTTCGTAGCCGCATCGCTATGGCCATCGGACCTTGCTCCGCCATCTTTGAGAATTATGCTTACTTCCGGGTAAACCGGATGTGGTATATTCAGCAAGCTAGAGAAGGCGGGTAACTGTGAAATATAAACAAAACAAAATCAATGAATAAATAGTATGAATGTAAAACTAATAAGACGCTTCTTTACCATACAAAAATAAAATAATAATAATAATGAAAATAAAAAATAAATAAAATAGAGTTTTTCCACGTCATCATTGTATGCAGGCCTGCACATTTTCTTAACTTTATCATGTAAGATAAATAAATAAACAAACATACCAATAATAATGATGATGACCACGCACTTTCTACACCAAATTAAGAGAAAACTGAGTCAAGTGGTTCCTAGTAGATAGGCTTCCCCTCCAACCCCCACCAAGACTGTTAATTTATACCCCGTGGTATCTGACAAAAACATAACTGTATAAATGTATAAACTGGCAATAATTATTTCATGTATATTAACTACCTTCTAACCTTACTAGGCAAGCTCTCATCTAATCCTACAAACTGAAACAATTTAAAAACGTTTCACCCCAAAATAGATTAGTGGGTGTTAATCTGCTGGATTATCAAGCAAAGATGTGTGTAATTGCTGTAATGGGTGTCATCTGCTCACCACTAAATTTTTTCTCAAGAGCCTCCTAGAAAGTTAATCCAACCATGGTTAAACATTATAGCAGGTTTCACTACAATCATACCCATCTCCAAGCAGTTAAAGTTTATTTTAAAAAAGACTTCACAAATGTATCTTATCTTATTCCCTCTATATTCCTATATATATTCCTGTTTCTGGTTATTCTCATGTTTATTTGTATTGTGCCTGAGAAAAGGTTGCAGAGAAAAAACTAATACATAACAAGAGCATAAGGTACAAATAAATTACTTTATGAGAATGCTAAACTGAATAAAAATGAACTATGCCTGTTTCCTAAAGGAACCCAATGTAGGTGCAAGTCAGGTAAGATATTCCATACTTTAGGAGCATAAGTACTGCCTGCAGTCTCATGAGATTTAAGGACATGAAGGAGTTGGTGTTTCATGGTTTAAGAGGTGTGCTGGGCACATTTGATATATACTGTAGAGCCGGGCCATTAAATACCCTAACCCTTTATATACCAGGACAGGAGTAAGATTAATTGTATTCTGAAAGTAACACAATTTGATGGCCTGTATTGATTATTTCTACATCCTTAGGCTTTGAATTTATGTATTAAGTTTTATACAACAAATTGCTCTTTATGTTTTAATTTAGTTCTGCACATTATTTCATTTCAGGGACGTTTCAATGTTCATCCATTTGTTAGTCCCTATTCTGGGCAATAGAGGGCACTGCAGGCATGCGCTTCAGTCAATTGTTTGCAGCCTTTGGCATCTGCTGATACCCATTTAAGATCACATAAAGAAATGTCATTCAGTCATTCATGTACTCAGGAGTTTAATATAGTTGTTGAAAAGAAGACGGCATTAAAACTAATGAATCCACTGCAGCCTCTTGCTCAAGCCAGGCCTTTGAGTTCACACAAGGCCTTAAAGTCTTAAACCAGCTGGCATTATACTCCTACATTTACTGTCTAATCTATTTCCATGTTTACCTGATTACACAGTACTTTACAGTACTTTATTGGATGTTAAAAGCATGCTGATAATGTATCTGGCACTGGCTTAGATTAACATGGGGAAAAGTGAGCTAAGATACTGCCATACCCATAGGTGTTCCAGGATAAAGGGTGAAGTGTGGGAAAAACACTTAACCACAGTCCTCAGCAAAACAGAGAATGTGGTGGGTCTTGTAACCTGAGTCCTCTGACATCCTGAGACCTACAGTGCTCAGGCAGGCAAGCTGCATGCAATCCTATTAGATCTGGTAAATTATGTTAGACACTTTGATTTGAATATCATTAATATCTAATCAGCAATGTAGGATCAAAAGGTAAATCAAAAGGTGCTGAAACAGTAACTCCATCACTATGTTGCATCACACAAAACTGCAAAAAAATACAACTGAATTACATTTTTAGAATATAGAAAAGGCAAAATGTGCTTTGCAAACGCAAATATACTATACTCATCCTTATCAAAAATATACAGCTGTTAGTGTGATGTAATTTAACAATGTACACTGAGGAATAATATCAGTTAAATTATGCTTAAAAACTTTATTTAACGACATAAAAAATCATCTAAATTGAGTTTAATTGCCTCTACAGGTATAATCTTTGCAGTGGTAACCCTTTTCAGTTAGAGGAGAGCTTGTGACTGCTGTGTTTGAACGCTGCGACTGTTTGGGGGGGGGGGGGGGGGGGGTGTTGAATGAGTACTTCTCTCCCCTCCCTCAACAACAACCATCAAGGGGCTCTTGAGAAAAGCACTGAACCATCGGCTCAGTGGCCAGCACTAGAGGACTGTGGTTGTCCTGGGCAGCTCCCAGACCTAGATATGTTTAAATATGTGTGAATATGAAGCAGTGTTGAAATAAAAGAGTGTGGACTCAGCAAACATTTCTTTAGATAATCATGTGGCTTGTGTATTTGGGGTAAGATTATTTAAATCAACAGTTTGTATTGTGTTGTGCTGTATTTTGGGTGTTTATTTAGGCTTTTGCAGCAGTGAAATGTCTAATGCTTTTTCTACATATAATATATGTGGGGGTTTTTAAGTCAGACGTGGGCAAGAACCAGTTTGTTTTTCCAAAACGTACTTATAATTATTTAATTATGGGAAGAATAAAAAGTAATAGCTTTGCGGAAAAATTAATTTCCAAGTAGGGGGGGGGGGAGAACGTATTCTTGGTTGTGGCTCAGTTGCATCTGAATTAACGTCGTCTACCCTGTTTCAACAGGTCGTCGTATTGGTATTATATGTGGAGGTCTCCTTGATCCCTCCCAGAGGGCTTCCAACCTGCGGACCACCCAAAAGCTGCCATGCTAAACAAAGACTCGCCCTTCATTCATCCTTTTGTAATTCCCCAGTGTAACGGAATGACTGGCAAGTTTGTCTTATTCCTACCACCTCAGTGAGTCTGTAGCAAGCAGAATGTGCAAGCCATTTATTGAGACTGTTAAATCTGGCATGAATGCTTTGTTTTTGGGTGTCTATCAGTGATAATTAAAGACTCATAATTGATGCAGCTTTTCTTTTTCTTTTTTGAAATTTCTGAGAAATATTACTTTAAAAAATGACTCAGACCTTCATCAACTGCCTAATAGGCTGACATTGGCTTTCCAAGCATATGTACGACACAAAATTTAACAAAGCGTCATTCATTCTTGTTCCCTTTTCCATTCATACTTTTGAGAGAAAACTTGTAACACCTTGCACACTGTATTTTTTTTTTTTTTCTTCAGATGAAAAGACAAGCTCTTGCCAGCGAGGTCTAAATCAGACTCTGTCAATAGAAATTGGGAGATAGAGAAGGCACAAGCAATATATTTTCATTCTTGGCAGCCTTTTTCAGTTTGAAGAGCCGTTGTGATCAGTCTCGCTTCACCGAACCTTCATAGTCGGGCCTTGTGTCCCCTGCTGTCTGCCATTTCCTCTTGCCATGTAACGTCTTATCTGCTGGGTCTGCGAGGTCACTGCTTATCTGATTGACAGGGCTTTGACTCTACGCAATATCCAAATAACCTGAGGGCCTGGAGGCGCAGGAGGACCACAGCATGGCAGAATCCACCGGCTGGGAGAGCGAGAGAGAGAGAGAGAGAGAGAGAGAGAGAGAGAGAGAGAGAGTGAAGAGGCAAAGGAGCATGCAAGGAGGGAGAAGATCAAGACGGATCCAAGCCTTTCATTTATTGTCATTACTTCACGTCAAAATCATGGACAGTATCTCCTATTTTCTTGGAGTGTCTGCAGATGTGCCAGTAATTTCTCCCGTCCTTCACTTTGATTGGAAATGATTTGTTTATCTGATCAAACACCTGCCAGGACTACAAAGACACTTGTATTATAAAGAATTTGGGGATTAATTTTTAATTCAGTAAAAGTGACAGAAATTTAAAAAAAAAAAAGAAAAAAAAAGAAAAGAGGAATGGATTACACACATATTCTCTGTATCTGTCCTGAGGTTGGATGTTAACTATTACTCCGCCTAATCAAATCATGCATGAGGAAACTCCTTCAAACTGCCGGGCCGTGAATCATCTGGAAACTCACAGAACTGATAGAGACCCCGTTTACCTCTGTCCTGCACATCCTGTGCCAAAACAACCAAACAACCACCCTGCTACTAGAATCTATGTTCCGCCATGCCAAAAAGGAGGCCCCCATCCTCTCTCTCTCTCATTCTCCCTCTCACTCACTCACTCTCTCTCTCTCAGAGCAATCAGAGCATGCAGGGGTGGACTGCAGCTTTTGTCTCCTTTGCTCCAGCAATTGGCCGCCAAGTGGCAAGCTAATGACGAGAGCCCTCTTGGAATGACTCCACAGCAGTACAGCTTGTGCTATTTGATGGGCAAGGGCATAATGAATGATGTAGGGCAAGCCCTTAGGCCTCCCCCTGGCACAAAACCCAAACTCCCAATATCACAATCTGAATCACTTCAAATGCTGCAAAAAAAAACAAAAAACAAAACACACACACACATGCATAGGAATTTGTTTCAGTGAGAAAACAGTCACAGAAATGTATAGCATGCACTGACATACACAGTACAATGAGAAAACAAGTCAAATACAGTGTAAAAGAACACCAGCGCTGAACATGGGTTGTTTTTTTTAGTTGGTTATCACATCAGCTCAAAACAGAGCAGAAACAAGATTCATTTTATCCATTTATTTTTTTCATTTATCAGTTTATTTGACAGGTAAGAACAGGCCCATCGATCAGCAGTAAAACTGAATAACACAGAGTTAGCCTCAAGGGCACGTCATCATCTGTTGTCCTTGACTAGATGTTAAAACGGTATCTTGGAATCTTATAGAATAACATCTGTTATTCAAATTTAACAGGTATAAAGTAGCACAGAAACAAACATTAGTATATTATTCACCAGTAGCAGAATATTGCCTCACAAACAATGAATTGGAGTGGGCAATAGAAAAATAGGGACATAAAATAATCATGCAATTTTAACTATTGCCTCTAGCAAGATTCACCTTTAAATAATAACTATGATGACTGTGAAAAAAACGGCAACACAATTGCAAAAAGTGAGCAGACAGGATGACAGACATAATCATGTTAAAATGTTTGATACAGTCCCCCCCCCCAACAAAACATTATCAGAGGTGCCAGCTCACACCGATGGAAGCTAGTTCTCCACATCTGCTCACATCACTCATCATCAGCGTAATAAAGTCCCGCAGGTTTTACTCAAGCTGAGTTCATTTTGTTGGTCTTTGTACAACAACGTGACAAACTGAGCAGGGGCTTTCAGTTGGTGCGTTATCTATACTGCTTGTTAGTGCAGTTTGAGAAACTTCAGACATTCTATAAGATAATATGATCGTCATCATGTCCTTCACATCAGCAGTTATTGCATGTATTTATTGTGTCTGAGTAAAGGAGCAAATAATGAAAACAGTTCATGCATAATATGCACTCGCTTTCACCATCACTTTCTTTTTGTTTGTTGTAATAAAATCTCTTACAAACCAAATGCATTTCATTTTACTCGTACAATAGAACTGTAACTTTTCCTTTTTACTACCTGTGAAGCCAGGATGCCTTAAAAACTGGAGCCCTCAATTTAGATAAGCTAGAGGCCAAATAATGAATGACACTGTTGGAAGATGCTGAGATAAGACCAGTTTGCCAATAAGAACAAGTTGGCCTGCCAGTGTCAGAGAAATCTCCGTATTAAATCTTATTAATGTGGCACAATAGAGCTTTGTCTGTCATCTATTGAATTTTCATCACTCACGTGTGCGTGCGCGTGTGCAGCTTTGTGGAGAGTGTATCTGTGTGCTCAGACCTGCACGCAAATGCACACACAGAACGCAGTGAGCCGTGATAACTCTCAAGCTTCTCAGTTATTTCAGGATTATTAAATGACTTCGACTTTTCTCCACAAAGGACGTAAAACATGAACCTTTTCATTATAAAATAATAGAGAAGTAATGTTAGATCATTGTAAAATCACAGGATAATAATGTAGGAAGACAGTCTGTGGAATTGTGCGGTAAATCCCAACAGGTGACCAGTGGGACATATTAACAAGCAACACTCACTTATGACTCTTAAGAATCTGGATGATGCGCTCAAAGCAGTCAAAAAGTTGAGTGTGAAACGGTGGACTTAGGGTCACCATCTCGGCTAAACGTATGTTCAAACTTGTGAAAATGGCGGCCGAGGAAAGAGGACACATTGTTGGGGATAAACACAAACATCAAAGTAAAAGACTCATTTTAAAGTCATGGGAGCAAAGCAGCCAGCAGATCTTCAGGTGTTCACTTGCGTTTGATTTTGAGACAACGTTCGTCTGTCAAAATTCTTGTACTAGTACCAGTGAGTATACTGTGTACACGGTGTACTACATTTAAGTGCACTAACAGAAGAGACACACTGATTGTCCCCAGCCTTAAGAGCTACTTTTCAGGCACTTACTGCCTTGAGTGCCCTTGAGCAAAGCACAAAACCCTGAATTGTTTCACTACTATATGGTGCTAGATGGTTTTAGATTTGCATGCTCTCTCTCTCTCTGTCTGTCTCTCTCACACACACACTCATGATAAGGCCGATTGTTGCATGTACTCAAAATCTACCTCCCTCATAACAAAGCAAATCATGTTTTTTTATGGATCAGGGTATGTTGCATGATGGCGAATTTCAGTAGCTTTTGTGAGAGATATAAATTTCAATAAACCTCCTCATTCTGATTTTCGTGATTGTTCATCTCTCACGTGATGTGACTAAAATGTTACAGGGATCTCTGAGTCCATTCATGCGAGATTCCCAAACTCGCCCTGCCCACACTGATCTCTCTTTGAAATTTAAGACCCACAAAGAGCCGAGGCACACTTGCTCCTCTTGTCATCCGCTGTATCTTCTCTGTGCAGGGAGGTGCACGCTCGCTTATCACGCAGCCATCTTATCTTCATGGGCATTTAAGAGAATGAGGGTGAAGGGATAACAAACTCAGCAGAGAGGAAGCGTCGCCTAAATCCCAGAGAGGCATGCAGGCTAGGCGAGTGCTGCTGTTACAGGCTGTCTACGCTGCAGTTGGACCGATATATTGGTTTTTATCAGTATTGGACTTTTAATAAATCTGACATACGTGGTGATTGGTGTAGACAGCAATGCATCAATAAAAGGCGAGAGAAAAAGAAGACGACAGGTGTGAAAAATTCAGATTTTGACATTTTTAAAAACCACATTTGAAATGTTTTATCACGAATGAAATGCATTTACTGAATTTGCTAAGATTCAAGAATACGCAGGTGAGAAAGGTGAGATGGATCACGCACACCCGCTAACCTTAAATTGCGAACTGTTGACTCTAGTTTCATTATTTTGGGGCATTTTGTCTTTTAGAGACAGTGGAGAGTAGACAGGAGATGAGGGCAGAGAAATGGGGGATGATATGTAACAAAAAGTCACAAGTTCAAACTGGTGATGTTGCATTTAACTGGTCAATGCCAACAGGGCGCACACAAATTAGGCGCTTTAATACAAACATATTGACAGGACTAAACAGTGCCATCTAGCTGCAACCACACACACAAGGCCAAGGACAATAGTGCACAATTAGATATACATTTACTTACAGGTATATACAAGTTTCTGATGGCACTGGGAGCACTATTCTATTGACGCGCTGTTCTTTTTTATGCCGTACCTACATAAATATCAGTATCGGTCTCATTTAACCAACTGTAACTCGGTCGACTGCTTAAAACATGGTGGCCCAGTAATTCCAGCTTGCAACATCCAGATAAATGCACATCAAAGCATTACGCTGCTCCAAGAAGCCTCTGAGAATGCTGTGAGTTTGTGTGAGATAATGGCAACCCTTTGATGCCCAAGAGTGATTTGGTTCAAGCTTTGTGGCGCATTATTTCCCTTTTGGCCCTCCTGGAAAGAACTTTGATGAGGACCCAGAAGAGAAGACCCTTATTGCCTGCACTTACTGTGTCAATAATGGAATTGTTTTGGAGACTCCCCCCCACATCTCATCTTCTTCTCTTCCAGCCTCGCATGCAGGCAGCCTTTCATCTATCTTTGCTATCTTCTTCCGTAGCATGCAACTGCTGAGATCACCAGCCCACCGCGCCGCCGCCACCGCTCACTGCTGGAGGAAGTAGTCTATCTGCACGAGTAGTCTCGATGACGCTCAGCCTTCACTCTCACTGATGCACATGGGATGAGATGATGAGTGTTGTGTTTACACAACACATTCATAACACGCACATGATACGATTCAAAGGTACTCATGAGTGAACAGACCGAAGTTCCTCTTTGTTAGTCATTGGGATGATATTTAGCAAAGTGTTACAGGTTTTAAAACAAAAATCCTCTCGTCCTGTCATCTAATTGACACTTCACTTCTTAAGCCTTTACATGTTAAATTTATATGAGATTTCTTTCAAATTATTCTGCTGACATAATAATTTTGTGTGTTGTAAAACCCCTGTGAAAAATTGGTATGTGCTGCTTTCAGTGTCCCCTGTCTGATCTGAAGGGGATGCCTTTGTCATTTCTCCTCATAGGCTATAGTGTCTTTAAAGAAGCTGTTTGTAAGTTTTGCTATTGCTACATAGCCAATGTTAGCATCAACAGCTGTTTACTAACCAGTCAAGAAGAAAAGTTGTGATTTCAGCAACCCTATTGTCCAGCTGCATTCTGTATCACTTCTTTTTTTCTACTGAAGTTAGCATGCTAACTAGCTAGCCCCAGCCCAGTCGGACTTTCTCGTCACTTTCCGATACCGAGTCACTGTAGCGTCCAGGCTGTCCTGAAGAAGTAGCGCTGCTCAGAGGGCGTATTATAACCTGTTGCATTGTAAACGCAACAATGGTTTAAGCTCTTAGCTCCTGTATGTGAATGGAAAGCTGCATTCATCTACAGTTTATAAGCACTCTGGAAATGTGGTTTGCTAAAACAATGTTAATTATCTACCAGAGAATATTACTGCCATTATGTGTTACTTCATATGATAGAGTGCTTTTCATAAACCAACAGATGTCCTTAAAAAAAAAGATTTAAGCAGTTGTATTTTTCCACAATTTCATTTCATACACTGGTTTTGAAAAGAAAAACAATTAAAATCAAATCCGATCTTTTGCATGACATGTTACCTCAGCTCTTGGTCACACAAACCAGAGCCCAGTCCCTAATTCCACACAAAATTAAGAAATTGTTAAAGGCCATACATCATTTTTCAGGCCCCGCCGAAGAAAGCGGCTGTTTCTAGTAATTACAGGGAATCAAAGACTAAGTGGTGCAAGATCAAAGGAAGGCATTCTTCTGTAATCCTGGGGTGTTGCAAATCTTTTGTAATCTGGTCGCTGCGTTCCACCACTGTTTGACATCTATTTACTGTATAAAAAGGAACGGGGCCATCAATTATGCGCCTGCTAGTGCTATTGTTTACTTATGCCAAACCCTGAGTGCCGGGGCCCTCTTTGTGAAATATAGATCTCCCCTCTCCCCTGTTTGCTCTCTGGTGTCGAAGGTGTGCTCTCTTGCTTGCCCTTGGCTTTGGGTTGGGGGTTGTCTGGCTGCTTCCTGGTCTGTGATGTAGGCTGAGAGATTAAGGGGGATAAGAGTTTTGGCGGCTCTCAGTTTGCATGTTTGTTCATTGCTGAGATGTGGAAACTGACATGTCCCTGTCTATCACCTGGATGCAGTGTCGCAGTTAGTCACCTAATCTCCGCTTTCTGCTTTGATTTTCAATTTGGTACACATGGAAGACCTAAACCCATTCAATATGACGTTGCAGAAAGAATCCGTGGTATTTTCTCATGAATAAAGTTCTCTGATTGATGAAACACAGAAGTCATTTTGTCCAATAATTGCCTGTTGAAAGAGGTGTCTATATTTTCTGTTTTAAACAAGGTGTAGAAGTTATTGCAGTTCATATGGACTATCTATTGAACTATGTGTTATTATAATCTACATCAGTGGTTCAACCTTTCTGGTTTGTGACCGCATAAAACACAGCAATATCCTCAAGTCTTGCAAACTTATATTTATTTTGTGGTGGTCCATGATGAGGGTTGCCAATATCATTTCCCAGTTCCTCATATAAAGGCTTTAAAGGAGCGTTTTGTAAGTTTTGCTATTGCTACATGGCTAACGTTAGCACTAACAGCTGTTGACTTACCATTCCTTTAATCGCCAAGAGCTGTCTCCGGCGGTGGAAAGCAACACCAATGTTATCTCTTGTCTCTATCACGTCTTCTCTTCTGCTGAAGTTAGCATGCTAACCAGCTAGCCCATCTCGTCACTTTCTGATAGCGACTCGCTGTAGCCTCCAATCTGCCCTGAAGACGAAGCGCTGCTCAGTGGACACCTTCTTATCAACTTAAAGCAACAATGGTTCTTGTCAAGTGTCAAGTCTAACTATATTTTTTTCTTGTTTTTCTTTTCTGTTAATTGTCTTGCAATCTCATCTACATCACTTATAAAATGTTTAAATATAGGCCTATTGGTTAAAATCCAAGTGATTTTCCAATAACTAGTATACGTTACACTTACAGTTACCTTACTGTGAGTGAAAGAAGAGTTTGACTCACAGTGTAACTGAGATACATGCAGGTGGAAAGCTGGACTGGTGATTAGATTGCTGTGTCACGGAAGTCACAATCAGCAGTTTTGTTTCTTGTGGAAGTGTCTTTGAGGCCTAAGGGGATATGGATCTCTGTCACATATCATCCCCATCTCTTATCTGTCTCTATGGGCAGAAGTTCCATAAAAATGATCTTAAAAAGAATGCATTTGGCTCCGTTGGCTGAAATGCAATCATATAATCACAACATCCTGTGTTCGGATCTGGCCTCTGATCCTCGTTGCATGTCATCTGTGTCTCTTTAAATGATCAAATAAAGTCTTTCCTTTATTTGATATAAAACTGTGTTTGTTAAAAGGAAGATACAGAGATCAAAAGATGCCAGATTTTGAAGCCAGCCTCTGACCTGGAGTCAGACTGGGTGTACCTATTGTCTGGTCGTATTCCTGTGCTGAGAGGCTTGGCCACAGCTGGTAAATGTGGAGGTTTGGCGAGGACAACCAGTCCAGTGCACACATTTCCCAACTAATGGAGAATTTGTGAGTGAAAGCCTTTAATTTTCCGATAGGTGGGTGGATCAAAGATTTGATATGATTAAAGGAGAACTAAAGCACGCTGTTCCATGTGAAGAAAGTGGACAAGGATTTCTTTCAGAAGCTTACATTACATGTTTTGTTGTATTTAGTCACCCCCTTTGAGGACAGGGTCAAATTGAAACAAGTGGTTTTTATAGCTAAATATGCCTTTTCTCTATGAATGCCGTCATTAACTCAGTCTTCTGCTGTTGCTAATAAAACTAAAAATATACCACTAGTTTAGGGAGTCCTTTGTATGGACTTCAGTGAGGATTGACAGGATCATTACTTAACTCTGTGTTCAAACCACCAGCAACCATAATAATGCTATTTACTGGCTAGTGATTACTTCCTGTACTGTCAGTAGTGTTATGTAAATCGACAGTTCTTTGCTGGAAACAGAGGAAATGAGGCAAGACTGAACGTCTGAATGGCACTTTAAGAAAATGTAATTTAAAGAAAGAATTTAAGAATGAGAAGGTTTTTCATAAGAGTGCAACAACCCAATCAATTCAGTGAACATTGTCCAGACATAAGCAGTACATGCAGACCAAAGAGGAACATTTCTCAGCAATTCTTTCTGGTCAGTTTTAATCCATTAGTTTTTTGGCATTTTGGTTGAATAAGATCATCATTATTATATATTACTAAAGCTATCAGACCCATACATTTTAGGATCCCTGAGGATGTGAAAATATTGAGTATTTTACAAGAGAAAAGCAAAAATTAGAGAAAAGTAAAACAATAAAAATTAAACCCCCCCCCACACAGATTAACAGCTTCAGTTCCTCACATATTTAATAACATTTTCTTTGTTTTCCTCACCACCTAACCTGTCTATCTCGTGATACCTTGCGCACGATTATCAATATATCATGACTACTGACATGTCCTGCTGTCACATCTGGATGTTTGTCAGAAGATCCAGCAGATCGTCTCGTGATCCCACCCAAAAAATGTTGAAGTAATATAGTTCCTGTTCCTCTCTGATTTCTAGCTTGGTGTAGGAGTTGGTCATATTTCAAATTGTTGGTCTTTACAGATAGTAAGGATGACATATGCATTAACTCATACTTAATTAACTAAGCTTAAATCAAGCCACATTCCTGTTCAATCAAAGATCCCTAATCACTGCTGCTGCTGCGAGAACGTTGATAAGACAGAGGAGCCCGCCTGCTGAAACCTGAGTAAATCTTCTTGACTGGGCGCTGAATCATCTGTAGGTGGTCTAATCAGCTCAGCTCCTCACCCCGACTCATCTTCACAGGCCTTTTTTCCCCATAGTGACTTCACTTGAATCTGTGACATACACACACACACACACACACACACACACACACACACCCCACATATGTGGTGCTGCTGACCCAAGAAGACAAATCAGAAAAGCCTCGGGCCTCGGCCTGCCCGACCAAAGAGATGAGGTCATCCGACAGAACCTCATTTTCCCTCAAATTGCACCTCTGATCAGCGCGGTGTTTCCTGCAACAATTACACTGACCCCAAGTGCTCATTAGCAAATAGTGTGGAGGAGAAAAAAAAAAAAGGACAAAGACCACTTGGTTTGTGAAGAGCAGGATATTTAGTTCAGGGAGGGTTGCAGTGTTTTTCTATCCCTCCTCTTTATCTCCCCCGTCATGTCTTGAGGCTTCTTCTCAACATCACCTTTTGATTAGTGAAACCTGGGTTCTGCATCACGTGCTGGAAATCTGAAGATGAGAGCGCTCGCAGTAATGCAGAGGTCAAGGTACCACGTCCCTCACAAGAAGCCAGATTGAGATTTTGACAAATGGAAAGACTCATTCTAAAAGGAGTTTTCTGCCACTCCCACCATTAGGAATCGATTTGCAGACATGAAAGTAAAGATTTTTTTTTTTTTAACGTAGTACATTTAGGTTGTTATTGTTGTACAGCATGTTTCTCTTTTCCTTAGTTTATTTCCTTCAACATGGGGTGCTTTATGAAACGTGAACTCATTTTGCAGTGAAGCTACAACTCTGAAAACCAATTAGGAGGCTCATATTTCTCCTTAATAAGTCTCACACACACACACACACACACACACACACAAAGACAAAGACACACACAGCAGACTCTTTTAAAAGACAATGTGCACCTGGCAGGTTTGAGGTCAGACACAGGACAACTACGGTACTGTTTGTTTACTGCTTTGTAGCTGCGCTGGCGGCGCGGCTGTACGGATGGCAGTGTTGCTCAGTCTGTCACTTTGGTCCAGACTGAAATATCTCAACAACTATGGGACAACTGCCATTAAATTGTATATAGATTTTAACAGATCGATTGTAACAAATCCTACTGACTTTGGTGATCCAAGTTTTATTTATATATATATTTATTTTATTATATATATTTATTTATATATATTTATCTTGTCTTGATATATATGCTTAAGACTTGGCTCATCATTTGTCATTTCAAGTGAAACATCTTGACAACATTTGGATGGACAATCACATAATTCAGTAAAAAACCGTGTCTCCCACAGGAGAAAAAATATCTGTCAATGTGGGAAAATTACTTTAATCTCCGTCAGTATTGTCATCTTAAAATAATGACAATCACTCTGTTTTTCTTCTAAGTGTCATCTCACCCACTTTTTTTTGCAGAAAAATATGATTTTAAGGCTGCACAGCACAAGGTGATTTGTTAAGATGGACAGTTTGGCGATGTAGGAACTTGATTCATCCCCAAAACATGGGGGCCCTCCAAGTAAGAGCTGGAAACTGTTATAATTCATTCATGTAGCTCCAGGCCAAACAGCTCCCACTTGAGTCAGTATGATCTACGAGTGTCCATGAGCCCCAGACACATGTAAATGTACACCAAACTAATTGGTGCAGCAACAGTCAGGGGTTTTAAATCAGCGGTTATATCACCTGTTCTCTCTGCAGAGGGAGGGAGAGAAGAGAACCACCTTCTGAGATTATTTTATGATTTGTTTCAGTTTTCTCAGTTTCATATCTATTTGACTGTGTGCCCGGTTTGATCGTTGCTCTGTGTTACTACATTTTGAGATACGTTTTTAGGTCAATATAAGCATTTAAAAAGGTTCTTGTAGAGCTGCAGGAAGGAAATGATGAACTGAACTTGCTCAAAACAGAAACACAGTTCAATGTGTAACTCCAAACATATGTTTATGTAGATTTTACTTATTCTAACTCTGTAGCAGTGGATGTGCATACAGTTTTATGGGGTGAATAGATGAATTGATGGAAATGTTTGATTGGCCATAAAGAAGCAGATTTCCTTTAACAAACGCAAAACCAACAAAAAGGTGTTAGCATGAAAGCAGGCAACAAACTGCAAGGAAATCAACACAAGACAGCATAACTTGTTAGGTGACATTTTGGACA